>NC_137897.1:106192503-106361618 GCF_963455335.1 Martes martes
AGTCATGATGCTTTTTCTTTTTCAGTCGCATGGTCACAGGGCGCTCCCCATGAGGCCGTAGGTGTAGGGTCAGAGAACTTTATTCTTCTGGGCCCCACTCCAAGCCAGCCAGTTCTCAGGTCACTTGTCAGGGCGTCATGGTACCACAAAAGTATAACCATATGTGCTATCACCAGCACCTTGTAGGTCAACTCTTTGCTGTGTCCCTTTTTTAAGGGTAAGAAAGCTGAGGTTTTTTGATTTGCTATTCACTGGAGAAGCACAATCTTGTCCTGCCCCAGAACACTAAATCTCTAAACATTTGGCTAAGTTGCAATGCTTCTGATATTGCGTGGGAGTTATTTCCTCCATTCTGTCTTTCAAGTGTGTTGCCAACGTGTCTGTTAGTTTCTACTTCTCCATCAGAATAATGTTGAATGCAAAGGAATAGTGTGGTGACCGTTGTAAGGGAAAGGTGATCAAGGTCCCTAGGGAACAGTTTCTGACATAAGCTCAGAGATTTGATATAAGCCCGAGGTAGGAAGTGATGGTGCTCTTTCCATCTGAAGGCAAACTCTTTCTGGCAATATTTCCTATAATAGAAAAAAAAAAAAACCCATTTGCTCAACCAAATAGATATACCAGATGCCAGGAATGTGTTGATGGCTAACACAACGGAGCCACAAGTGACACGGCCATTTTAAATGTAGTCAACAACCAACTAAATTTATAATTTGCTGTCATTCTCCAAGATCTAAAAGTGCTGCACATGCCAAGTAGGTAAGGCAAAGGGGACATGTTTAGAATTACCACCCTGCATCTTCCAAATCCTTGATGGTGCCAGCAATCATCACGGGGTAGATGAGGGGAAAACCTGAGACCACTGAGAGACAGTACTGAGGTAAAATTCCATTAATGACCTGACCTCCATTGTCCCTCTCTGTGACTGACGGACCACAGTGACACCTGGTTTCTCCTGGAATTAGTGTCATTCTGATCCAGTATTGATAATCTTCAAGAATTCTGATTACTAAGCTTTCCACCATGCACTGTCATGCTAGTACTTGGCCACAGGTCAGTTGGGGGAGGGACGAGATAACAATGAACAGCATAAACCTATGGCAGTGCACCATACACCTTCCTCAAGGACAGGCCACAGTAATTTCTTTTTTTGTTTTGTTTTTGTTTTGTTTTGTTTTTAAGGTAAATATATATTTTTTCTTTCTTTCATTTTTTATTTTCAGCATAACGGTATTCATGGTTTTTGCATCACACCCAGTGCTCCATGCAATACGTGCCCTCCCTAATACCCACCACCTGGTTCCCCCAACCTCCCACCCCTGCCCCTTCAAAACCCTCAGCTTGTTTTTCAGAGTCCATAGTCTCTCATGGTCCACCTCCCCTTCCAATTTCCCTCAACTCCTTTCTCCTCTCCATCTCCTCATGTCCTCCATGTTATTTGTTATGCTCCACAAATAAGTGAAACCATATGATAATTGACTCTCTCTGCTTGACTTATTTCACTCAGCATAATCAATTCCAGTCCCATCCATGTTGCTACAAAAGTTGGGCATTCATCATTTCTGATGGAGGCATAATACTCCATAATGTATATGGACCACATCTTCCTCATCCATTCGTCCGTTGAAGGGCATCTTGGTTCTTTCCACAGTCTGGCGACCGTGGCCATTGCTGCTATAAACATTGGGGTACAGATGGCCCTTCTCACTGCATCTGTATCTTTATGGTAAATACCCAGTAGTGCAATTGCAGGGTCCTAGGGAAGCTCTATTTTCAATTTCTTGAGGAATCTCCACACTGTTCTCCAAAGTGGCTGCACCAACTTGCATTCCCACCAACAGTGTAAGAGGGTTCCCCTTTCTCCACATCCTCTCCAACACACGTTGTTTCCTGTCTTGCTAATTTTGGCCATTCTAACTGGGGTAAGGTGGTATCTCAACGTGGTTTTGATTTGAATCTCCCTGATGGCTAGTGATGATGAACTTTTTTTCATGTGTCTGGTAGCCATTTGTATGTCTTCATTGGAGAAGTGTCTGTTCATATCTTCTGCCCATTTTTTGATATGATTATCTGTTTTGTGTGTGTTGAGTTTGAGGAGTTCTTTCTAGATCCTGGATATCAACCTTTTGTCTGTACTGTCATTTGCAAATATCTTCTCCCATTCCGTGGGTTGCCTCTTTGTTTGTTGACTGTTTCCTTTGCTGTGCAGAAGCTTTTGATCTTGATGAAGCCCCAAAAGTTGATTTTCGCTTTTGTTTGCTTTGCCTTTGGAGACGTATCTTGAAAGAAGTTGCTGTGGGTGATTCTGATGGATTCCTGTCTCACGTTGAGGTCTTTTATCCATTTCAAGTTTATCTTTGTGTACGGTGTAGGAGAATGGCCGAGTTTCATTCTTCTACATATAGCTGTCCGGTTTTCCCAGCACCATTTATTGAAGAGACTGTCTTTTTTCCACTGGATATTTTTTCCTGTTTTGTCGAAGATTATTTGACTGTCGAGCTGAGGGTCCATATCTGGGCTCTCTACTCTGTTCCACTGGTCTATGTGTCTGTTTTTATGCCAGTACCATGCTGTCTTGGTGATCACAGCTTTGTAGTAAGGCTTGAAATCAGGTAACGTGATGCCACCAGTTTTATTTTTGTTTTTCAAAATTTCCTTAGCAATTCGGGGTCTCTTCTGATTCCATACAAATTTTAGGATTGTTTGCTCTTTAATCTCAGCCACCCTGGTGGGTGTGTGTGGTGGGCTCTCATTATGTCTACATGTGCATTTTGTGCTGAATAATGTGCTTTATTGGCCAGTCATGTATGTATTTTATGAAAAGCCTTTTGGAACTTCACCCACATTTTATTGAGATATCTGTAGTTTTAAAATTGATTTGTTGTTCAACATATATTTACATATATAGGTTTGTGTGTCTTCTGCTGATCTTTTGTTTTGTCAATCTCTGTCTCTTTTTTAAAAGAGATTGTGCTGGTGAGTGGGGGGTAGGGGGAGAGGGAGAGAGAGAATCACAAGCAGTCTTCACACCAAGTATGAGATCAAGATGGGGCTTGATCTCACAAACCTGTGATCATGACTTGAGCCAAAATCAAGAGTCAGATGCTGAACCGACTGAGCCACCCAGGTGCCCCATGTCACTCCCTTAATAGTGCTTCCTCCTTTCCAAAATTTATACTTAATATATTTTCCTGGCACTGCAGCACACCTGACGAATTCCATATACTCTTGAATAGATAGTGGACATCCTTCTCTTAGTTGCCAATGTAGGTAGAAAGTGTTTGGGATATCACCATAAAGTATAATATTTGCTATAGGATATTTTGAGGTGAATACTCTCTACTAGGTCAAAGAAACTGGCTTTTATTTTAACCTGCTAATAATTTTTTTCAAGATTTTATTTATTTATTTGTGAGGGGGAGGAGAGAGAGAGAAAGAGAGAACACGAGCAGGGGGTGTGGCAGTGGAGGAGGGCAAAGCAGACTCCCCAGTGAACAAGGAGCCTGATCTGGGGCTCCGTCCTGGACGCTGGGATCCTGACCTGAACTGCAGGCAGACTCTTAAATGAGTGAGGCACCCAGGTGTCCCCAACCTGCTGATGATTTTTAAGCATGAATAGTTCTTGAACTTGTATCCTTGTACAAAATTAATAATGGAATTTTTCCTTGTTTTTTCTAAATATGCTATACATAGACAGATTCTCAAATTTGAACCCAATGTTGTCTTCATGGAATATACACCATGACATGAAGTCTCTCTTATTTGTCTCTTTGTGTTTTTTGTTTGTTAATCTTCTGTTTAGAATTTTTGTATCTATTTTTAGGAAAGAAATCTAGGCCTGTAATGTTCTTTTCTTCTTATGTCCTTGTCAGATGTTGTCAAATGGTCCAAATCTAAGCTGTTACTGTTTGCGTTCTCCTGTAGGATTTTGGTGGATTCCTGTCCACCTAAATCCTAAAGTCATTTAGGTCTTTCATCCGTTTTGAGACTATTTTTGTTTTTGATGTAAGGAAATGGTGCATTCTCATTCTTCTGCATGTAGCTGTCTAATTTTCCCAACACAATTTATTGAGAAGACTGTCTCTTTTCCATTGGATATTCTTTCCTGCTTTGTTGAAGATTAGTTGGCCATAGAGTTGAGGGTCCATTTCTGGGTTCTCTATTCCGTTCCATTGACCTATGTGTGTTTTTGAGCCGGTATCATACTGTCTTGATGATTACAGCCTTGTAATAGGGCTTGAAGTCTGGAACTGTGAGGTTACTAGGTTTTCTTTTCGACATTCTTTTGGCTATTTGGGGTCTTTTCCGGTTCCATATAGATTTTAGGAATATTGGTTCCAGCTCTGTGAAAAATGTTGATGATATTTTGATAGAGATTGCATTGAATGTATAGATTGCTCAGGTAACATAGACATTTTAACATATTTGTTCTTCCAATCCATGAGCACGGAATGTTTTATCCATTTCTTTGTGTCTTCCTCAATTTCTTTCCTGAGTGTTCCATAGTTTTCTGCATAGAGATTCTTTATCTCTTTGGTTAGGTATATTCCTAGGTATCTCATGATTTGGGGGGCAATTATAAATGGGATCAACTCCTTCTTTTCTCTTTCTCATGTCTCATTGTTAGTGTATAGGAATACAGCTGATTTCTGTGCAATGATTTTATGTCCTTCCACTTTGCTGAATTCTTGTATGAGTTCTAGCAATTTTGGGGTGAAGTCTTTTGGGTTTTCCACATAGAGTATCACGTCACCTGTGAAGAGTAAGAGTTTGATTTCTTCTTTGCCTATTCAGATACGTTTATTTCTTTTTGTGGTCTGAAAGCTGAGGGTAGACTTCTAGTACTATTTTGAACCACAATGGTGAGATCGCACATCCTTGCCATGTCCAGGACCTTAGGCGTAAAGGTCTCAGTTTTTCCCCATTGAGAATGATGTTCATAGTGGACTTTTCAAATACAGCTTTTGTGTTATTGAGGTATGTTCCCTCTGTGCTTGCAGTGTGAAGAGTTTTAATCAAGAAAGGATGTTGTACCTTGTCCAGTGCTTTTTCTGCATCTATTGAGAGGCTCATATGGTTCTTGTCCTTCTTTTATTAATGTAGAGTATCACATTGACTGATTTCTGGATATTGAACCATCCTTGCAGCCCAGGAATAAATCTCACTTGTTCGTGGTGAATAGTCCTTTTAATGTACTGCTGGATCCTACTGGCTAGTATCATGGTGAGACTTTTTTTGCATCTATGTTCATCAGGGATATTGGTCTGTAATTCTTTTTGGTGGGGTCTTTGTCTGCTTCTGGGATCAAGGTAATGCTAGCCCATAGAAAGAATTTGGAAGTTTTCCTTCCATTTCTGTATTTTGAAATAACTTCAGAACAATAGGTATTAATTCTTCTTTGAATCTTTGGTAGAATTCCCCTGGGAAGCCAACTGGCCCTGGACTCTTGTTTGTTGGGTGATTTTTGATTACTGTTTCAAGTTCCTTGCTGGTGATGGGTCTGTTTGGGTTTTCCATTTCTTCCTGTTTCAGTTTTGGTAGTTTATAGGTCTCTTGAAATGCATCCATTTTGGGGCGCCTGGGTGGCTCAGTGGGTTAAGCCTCTGCCTTTGGCTCAGGTCACGATCTCAGGGTCCTGGGATCGAGCCCCACATTGGGCTCTCTGCTCAGCAGAGAGCCTGCTTCCTCCTTCTCTCTCTCTGTCTGCCTGCCTCTCTGCCTACTTGTGATCTCTCTCTGTCAAATAAATAAATTAAATATTTTAAAAAAAAGAAAAGAAAACTTATATATGTACAAAAATGAAAGCAAATATAATGAAAAGATAGAATGTAACTCTACAAATGAAGATGAAAAGACAAAAAAGAGAGAATATGAACTGACAGGTGAACAGGACAGAGCAATACACTATGTCCTGAGTGATTTTTCTTTCTTTTTTTTTTAGAAGAAGCTACATCTCAAAATTGTAAAGGAAGAAAACCTTAAACATATTTAAAAGTGAAATTAAATACATTGAAATACATAGAATGTAACTGTGAAGATGAAAACTAAAGAGAACTTTAACAAAAAAGAAGAGGAAGAAAAAGGAATAAAAGAGAGAATATGATTAGACCGGTGAAAAGAATGAGCCATACAGTAGATTCTGGGTATATTTTGGTCTGATTGTTAGAAGAAACTGCTTCCCAGAATTTTAAAGAAAGAATAACTTGTATATATACATAAATAAAATTAAACACAATGAAAGGGTAGAATATAACTGTCAGCATCAAAATTAAAAAGGATTAAAAAAAGAGTTGATAAAATAAGAAATTGGTTGAAGAAGGAAAGAGAAAAAAAAATTGAAAGACTAAAGAATTGTGGGGAAAAACCCATGAATTCTATATCCTATTTTCCCCTAACCCTGGAGTTTTGCATTTCTCTGTGATCAGAAAACTTGGTCTTAGCTGATGTTCTTGCTGAGGGAGGGACCTGTTGTACTGATTCTCAGGTGTCTGTCCCAGGTGGAATTGCTCTGCCCTTGCTTGGGGCCAGGTTAGGTAATTTGCTTGGGTTTGTTCTCTGTGGCTTTTGTGTCCTGAAGGGTTTCTGCAGCACTTTAGAGGATGAGAATGAAAATGGCAGTCTCCAATCTCTAGCCCCAGAGCCAAGAGAGCTCGGGCCCCCACTCTTCTGTGGCCCTCAGGGAAAAGCCGTCAAACTTCACCTTTCTTCCTGTTCTCAGTCCGCACTCCATGCTCACCCAGGCTGTGACTGAACGTTTCTATCTCAGGGCCACGACCCTGTTTTGACTCTCCAAACCCTGCAGAATCCTGCAGCATGCACCCACACTATTCCTACTAGGGGGATGGAGGAGGGTCCTGTTGTGTGCTCTGGTTCGCAGGATATGGCAACTGTGAGCTGAGATCCCACGCTTGGGCATGCTGATTGCAGCCTGATTCCTTGCTTTCATGCCTGGGAACTCTTCTTCACTCAAGCACTCTTGGTCTTCCTGGGACCCAAGGAATCCTGAGACCACACTGTCCCACCTAGGGTTCCACCTCACTTTGCCACCTGAGCATCTTTCAGGTAGGAACATTCCATCACTGGAGAAGACTTCCAAGAGTTCTGATTTTGTGCTCCATTGCTATATCAGTTCCCAGTCCCTGAGGATGCCAGTCCCAGTCCCAGTCCCAGATGATGGAACCTCCCAATCCCCCCACCCCACAGTTTATATTCTCATTATTGCCTGGGATTCACTTCTCCACACCTCCTACCTTGCAGAAAGTCATCACTTTTCTATTTGTAGAGATGCAGCTACTATTTTTTAGATCTCTTGTTGAGTTCCTGGTGTTCAGAATGATTTGATAGCTAACTGGCTCTATTCCTGGGACCTGATGAAACTAAGGTCTCCTACTCCTCCACTGCCTTGGACTCTCTCTCCTCTGAAAGAAGTCTGACTCATCATGTACAATATTTGCCTTTGGACTACACTGGTATATTAACTTCCTCTGTTCTCCCATACAGAGTGTTTGTGGGCATAGTAAGCCTTGGCCCCTGAGAAAACTCATATAAATGATGCAGATGTGTGTTGCTTACACAAATGTAGAATGCAGTTTGGGCATGGTTACGTTTTTGTCATTAATGGAACTTATTTCCTGATTCTCCTTAGGAAGTGATGAGTGACAAAGCAGAGGAGTCCGCCATTGGGCCTGAAAACCAAATGAAACGTCGTGGAGAACCTATGAGTCCTCCTCCATCTAAGAGACAGCCGAGCATGGCACTGTCAGTGGAACAGGAAGTTGAACAGGAAGGAGAGGGAGCATCCCACCCCAGGGACTCAGCTATGTCCTCGGAAGATGGTGAGGATGCCTGTCCTCCCCTCCTCTCCCTGCTCTGACCCAGGATAGCCCTGCCTCTGGCCCCTCCATGCCTCGGGATCAGTTCTGATCAAGGTCACTGGGTTTGGGTGTGACTGCCATTAATTTCTCAGTCACACTGGACCACGTGTTCACTCTGTCCTTCGTGGAGACATTCCTGGCCTCCCAAACTCTGGACTCTACTGGTTTCCTTCTCCTTATTGAATTTGCCTTTGTTCTCCTTTCTGATCTTCTTTCTCTCCTCTTGACACTGTCATCGTTCCTGAGTCCCACTGTTACCCTATCCTGCATTCAACACCGCCTCATCACTCAGCAGGCTGCTGCAGTAGCTTCTGAGCTCGTGTCCTGCTTTCCCATTTGACCTTGTGTAACCCATTTGTTCCTGTGCACCCAGAGTGACCATGTACATATAGAAATCAGATCATTACATGCATATCCTGAAACCCATCATTAACTCCCCAAGCACTCAGAACGGAGTCTGAGCTCCTGACACTGTTCTCCACACCTTGCATGACTTGGACCTGCCATCCTTTCCTGCCATCACCTGTTCTTTCCGTGTTCTCCTTGCTCTCTTTGTCTCTGTCCTTTGCTCCATGGCCCTAACTCGTCCCCTCCTAGGGGCCTTGCATGGCCCACACGGCAGCTGGAACTTCTCCTCTGCATGTGTACAGGCCTACTCTGTCTCCTGTGCCTGGCTCTGCCTAAGGATCACTTCCTGAGAGGTCAGGAGGGCTTCCCTTCTTGCTCTCAGTCACATCACTGCTGACTTCCTTCTTAACAGAAAATTAAACTGTGTTAATCCTCTTGCCTATTTTACACATAAGTTCTGCCTTCCCCATGAAGATGTAAGATCCATAAGGGCAGGGATTGTCTTTATCTGTTCTGGCTGTCTGGCTCCCTTCTGATCTCCCAGTTTTGGGCACATGTCTGGCACAAAGGAGGATGAGTAAATGTAGTAGAGGTGTCAGACTTGGTGTAGAAAAAAAATTTATCTCCTGAGACAGAAAAGACAGATGAAGAAGGTCATTTACTGACTGGGATTTCTAGTGATGGAGTGCCAATATCAGGCATCCTGACATCAAGTGACATGTTCAGCTTTTCACCTTGTAGAGGTCATCAAGGGAACATTGAATCCTAAGTCCCAGGGCTCTGTGAATGTTAATTGGTTATACTGTCCAAGTGTGTTTCTGTGTTTATGCATTGTGCCAAGAGTAGAGGAGGCTTCTTTATTGTATTATTTTTCCCAAGGTCAAATTTTCAGTACTGATACATCTAGGTGGTATATTCTTCTGCTATAAAAGGAAATTTTAGAGACTGTGGAGCACATGAATGTGTCTGTGAGGTCGTTGAAATGCATGTCATTGTAGCTCCACATTCAATTAGGTTTCCAGATGCACCTATCGTTCACAGTATCCACGGAGAGGGAAGGGAAAGTGGTCGATCCCCACCTGATGGCTTCTGGTCTAAATCTGATCTCCAGAGCATATAAGTATGGCAGGAGGTGGTACAATTAGATTCCTTGTGTCATGATTTAACCACTGTCTGCAAGGGTGGGCTGATTCACAAAGCTGTACTCGTGGGAGGAATCATTCCCAGCTGTTGCTCTGCAAATGAGCCCATGGTCAAAGCAATGTCTGTATTGGGAGATGTGCCAGATCAACTGCCAATACCAGTGGAAATTAGTGCTGAAATGAAACTTCAATTAAAGGAGGAAATTCGATGATTTGGACAAAGTAAGTACTATAAGAATTTTTAGCAGTGACACTACATGAAGTCTTTCCCATTCTGTGATTTCGACTAGATTCAACTGAGGTCTTGTAGCTCATCCTTCACCAGAACTGTGTTTTCACATACTTTAGGACAGTTTCCCTTTATTTTGACTGAAATGTCCCAGTAAACCTTTTTTGTTGTCATTCTTTAATATTTCTTAATCGGTTATTGTGTACTAGTGTTCTGTTGGTGGATATGTTCGGGTGTCTGAATGAATGCATGGAAAGCACACATACTCTGTAACATTCTAGCTCTTGAATGATTGCTGAGACACCAAGATTGAGTTCTACCTCCTCTTCATACTTGAGAAATAT
The DNA here is from genome assembly GCF_963455335.1 of Martes martes. Classification (NCBI taxonomy): domain Eukaryota; kingdom Metazoa; phylum Chordata; class Mammalia; order Carnivora; family Mustelidae; genus Martes; species Martes martes. Next base: position 106,202,441 of record NC_137897.1, read on the forward strand.
TGAAGGGCTTTTTTTCCCCCTATATATCTGCAGAATATGAAAGGGTCTTCAAATTGCTTGAAGGAATGGAAGGATCTGTAGAACTGCGGGACAAATTTTGTTTTATTGTCCGTCAAGGAAAGAGCAAGGTGGGTATAGAGAGAAACTCTGTAGCACAGTGGGGCCCAGTGTGGTGCTGGGCGAGGGGTGTGGTTGGGCCTTGCTTGCCTTTTCTCAACCGTAGTCTTCAATCAGATTTCATGTTTTCTCTGCTGTTATTAGATTGATATTATCTAAGTCTCCCTCACTCTTCCAAGTTCAAGAAGACTTCTGTTCACATTGGATTTTGAGGTAGGACATGACCTCAAAATGCTGGTACTCTTTGTGTTTGCTGGATTGTCCCTCACCAAAATGGTCCATTTTCTATTCCCTTGTAGATTGTGAACTTCCCTTTCTGTCCTCCACAGTGCCTTCCACATTATGGTTCTTTGGGTGTCTTTTGGTTAATGACTTGTCTCTTTATTTTCAGATTTAAAAGACAAGACTTAATAAAGCACCTGCAGAAGGTACCAGAAAAATTAGAACTTGACCACCTTCTCAAGAAAGATAATTACACCCCAAGCTTATAATTCTGTTTTCAAGTTATCAATGTGTAACATGAACCAGTTGAATCTTAGAATGGCACTGGCTATTGGTGATGCCTTTCAGTACATGTTAGTTAAGAAAATTGTCTACTTGAGGTTATGAAAAAGCTTTGGAACTTTAATGTTATAAATTTCTCTTAGTAAAGTTTGCTTTAACAATGAATTTAAAAGATAATTTGTTATTTGTCTGTCTGTTTTCCCCCTGAAGTGGAGGAATGCCCTGAAGTCACTGGCCTACAGTATATCCTAGCTCCTCAGCAGGTCACAGGCCTGTAGCTCATATTTATACTTGTCTTCTACACTAGCCACTTCTTTTTTAAAATTTTATATTTTATGTAACCTCTACACACAACATGGGGCCTGATTCACAACCCTGAGTTCAAGAGTCATGTGCTCCACTGACTGAGCCCGCCAGCACCCTATACAGTCTCCATTTCTTTTCCTTTTGCCTGAGACAGCCCCTCAGCTGGTCATATGGTTTGGCCTAAGGGGATGACTCGCAGCTTAGTTACCGATGAACGTGGCCATTAGATGTCCCGCCTGAACTGAATTGCTATAATTTTCCTTTGACTTTAACCACCAACATGAGAATGCTGAGAAAAACCCAAACATTGTGCACATAGTCCTCCTCAGAGTCTTGTGTCATGGCAGTCCTGTGTCCTTACCAGTCAGGGTTCATCTCCCCACACTGCGTAGGACCCCCAAGTTTGCCTGATGATTAAGGGAATGGAGCACTCCAGCCAGACCCCTTGGCAGAGTCTATTTCCATGTCAATTGGGTTATTGTTAGGGCTCTTGTGGAAAGCATTTCTCCTTTGGATAAAGACATGCGGTGCAGGAAAGCCTAAGGTTGTGGGGACTAGAAGCAAAATTTGGCTACTGGATACATAAGAGTAATAGTGAGAGGAGTCCCTCACACTGCCATCCCTTCATGAATAAAGGTGTGAATCGTGTCTATGGGAGAGACATCTGCATACACTGGCCAATGTGGTAGAGGATTGACATCCTCTAAGTTATATGACCCCAGCCCCTCAAGGTACTGCTGTCATGTTAGAACCATAGCTGTGGCTTTAAAAGATCATTCCAGGACTCTTTTGAAGCCTTCACTTCAGGATTATGAGGTAGCTAATAAATCTACTGAATTCCATAAGCATGTGCCTTGAGAAGCTATTTCCTTGTTTATATGTGATGCTGTGTGGAATACCGTAACAGTGGATAAGGCATTTTCTAAATCCATGAATGCTGGTTTCCTCAAATATCCGTGGAAGGAAGATCCATATCAAGAATCAATGTCTATTGGAGTACATAGAGCTCCCTTTCCCTAATGAATGTTGACCACAATAATCAGTCTGCCAACTGGTAGTTAGCTGACTGACCACCTGGGGGTATGGTGCCATATCAGGTGCTCAGTGTTGGTCTGTCCTGCTGGCAGATGGAGCAGTCAGCGGTATCTGCAACACCATCAGTCTTGCTGAGTGGGTGTTCATGTTTATGGTCCATGCATAAATGCATCCTTGCCTCCATGACCATGAGGCATCATTACTGCTTGGAAAATGGAGGGGTGCACCTAGCGATGTGTGAAGGTGGTCCTAGTAGCTTTATCCTAGAGACAGCAGAGGAAAGGGGACCACAGTCCTCCAACCTTAAGAAACTAGAGGTGCCAATGACCTGGAAGGGCTTGGAAGTGGTTTCTCTCTCTTGAGTCTCCAGTTAATGACCTAGCATGGCCAAAACCTTGAGTTCAATTGCGTGAGACCATAAGCAGAGAACCCAACTGAGCCTGCCTGAGGTCCTGACCTATGGAACTCCTTGATCATACATTTGTGTCATTGCACATTGCTAAATATGAGGTAACATATTATGTACTACTAATTGGAGGGGGAGATGAACCATGAGAGACTATGGACTCTGAGAAACAAACTGAGGGTTTTGGAGGGAAGGAGGGTGGAGGGTTGGGTGAGCCTGGTGGTGGGTATTAAAGAGGGCATGTATTGCCTGGAGCACAGGGTGTGGTGCGTAAACAATGAATCTTGGAATACTGAAAAAAAAAATAAAACTACCAAAAACAAGAAAGTATATAATGGGGAAAAAGAAAACTAATATGCTGAAAAAATAAAATTAAATTAAAAAAAAATAAAACTAATATGGACAAATGCCAGCATATTGAATTGTCCCAACTGAAAATCAGGCATGATGCTTTTTCTTTTTCAGGTCCCACGGAGCTCCCTATGAGGCCATAGGTATGGGGTCAGAGAACTTTATTCTTCTGGGCCCCTCTCCAAGCTAGCCAGTTCTCAGGTCACTTGTCAGGGGTTCTAGTATCACAAAACTATAAACATATGTGCTATCACCAGCACCTCATAGACCTACCCTTTGCTGTGTCTCTTTTTTAATGGTAAGAAAGTTGAGATTTGTCTATTTGCTGTTCACTGTAGAAGCACAATCTTGTCCTGCCCCAAAATACTAAATCTGTAAACATTTCACTATGTTGCAATGCTTCTGATTTCATGTAAGAATTATTTCCCGTGTTCTGTCTTTCAAGTGTGTTGCCAATGTGTCTATTAATTTCTATTTCTCCATCACAATGATGTCATCAATGAAAGGAACAGTGTGGTGTCTGTTACAAGAGAATGGTGATCAAGGTCCCTAAGGAACAGTTTCTGACATTAGCTCAGAGAGTTGATATAAGCATGAGGTAGGAAGTAATGGTGCCTTTTCCAGCTGAAGGCAAGGTCTTTCTGGTGATATTTTCTAAAAGAGAGAGAGAGCAAAAGCATTTGCTCAACCAAATAGATAAACCCGATGCCAGGAATGTGTTGATGGCTCACATAATGGAGCCACAGGTGACACAGCTATTGTAATTGAAGTCAACAACCAAGTTTATAGTTTGTTGTCATTCTCCAAGATCTAGACGTTCTGTACATGTCAAATACGTAAGACGAAACGGACATGTTCAGGATTACCACATGCATCTTCCAAATTCTTGATGGTGCCACCAATCATCACTGGGTGGGTTAGGGGAAAACCTGAGACCACTGAGAGATTGTACTGAGGTGAAATTCCATTAATGACCTGACTTCCATTGTCCCTCTCTGTGCCTGATGGACCATAGTGATGCTTTGGGTCTCCTGGAATTAGTGTCATTCTGATCCAGTGCTGAATAATCTTCAAGAATTCTGATTAGTATCTAACTTTCCACTGTGCGCTGTCATGCTAGTACTTGGCCACAGATCCGTCAGGGAAGGTTGGTGTAACAATTAACAGCCTAAATATTTGGCAGTGTAGCATGGTCCTTCCTCAAGGGCAAGCCCACAGTAATATCTGACTAACAGAGAAGAAAAGAGCCACACAGAGCTCTTTACAGATGCCTGGGCTCCCCCCTCTAAAAATAGTTACCAGAGTCTTGGCGAATGTTATGTCTTTTGGATTTGTTACAGGGAAAGGATATCATGAAATGGTCCTTGATCATTCGGCAGTCTCTGTTGGACTGCATCCTTATCTGATGCTGGAGCAGAGCAGGAATTCAGAAACAGGAGATCAGGAGCAGGCCGGAAGCCACAGACGTGAGCCTCATGCCCCACAATGACCCACTGATGCCCATGAGTGTACCTTTTCCTTCCACCTTGGGGAAGAGGGTGTTTGGTAGAGGCCAGGGCCCTCCCAAAGGACTAACTGCCAAGGCCCGTTACTCTGATTCACGTTAGATGTCTCCTCCTCAGGGAGGCCTTCCCTGACCACCCCATTAAAACTACTGTCCACCCATTTGCATCTCTCCATCCAATTTTTACTTTGTGCAGAGTACATACCACTACGTGACAGTTGTTCTACTTGTCTAGTGTCTCATGGAAGATCCCTGAAAGAGTGTCTAGTTCACTGTTCTTTACAACCTAGAAAACAGGTGCCACTTAGACAGTTTCTAGCAAATAACAAATGAATTATTTCTAATCCTCAGGACAAGCCTGTGAGGTTGATACTGTCAGGAACCTCAGTTTGCAGTAGGGGATGAGGAAACACAAAGAGATTAGGTACATAGCCCCGGGTCATGAGCAACATATGCTCATGGGTGGACCTGGAGTGATCACTCAGGGCCAGCTCTGGCCTGAAGCTAAGTTCTTTCCACTTCTCCAGTACTGCTCCAGACTCCACAGCCTCCAGCCACCCCTGGCCCACAGTCTGTGGTTCTTATTTGTCATCCGACCCTGGATCTGGGACATTCTCTGCTCACTCTCCCTCCCTGATAGGAGATCCACGGAGAGGGAGCGCCTAGATTTCACCTGCCTCGGGCTTTCCCTCAGTTCTTCATCCCTGAGGATTTCCAGGAAGAGATACCCTGTCAGGATTAAAATTCTGTCCCTCCACTAATCTCTGGCCCACAGGGGAGTCTGCTTTCTGTGTGCTCCCCAAATGAGATCACTGGCTCCCAGTGAATGGCCCACCCTGTACTTCTCTCTGGCCCAGAGCCTGTAGCCTCTCCGAGGTACTGGGTCATGGCTGTCTCCTATAGGCAGCACCAAGCCCAAGCAGAGCCTTTCCAGAGCACCTCAAATGTGCCAGGGTGGGCTTTGGTTTCTTACCATCCTCCTCACCACAACCACCACAGCCACCTTAGGAGGCAGAGGCCACGATTTCCACTTAACACCTGAGGACACTGATCCCCTAGGGAGCCTGTCCTTACTCCAGGTCCGGCAGCTGGCTGGGGGCTGAAGCCAGAGTGAATCCCAGTGTCCCTCGGTCCATGGCCTGTGCTCTTGAGAATGGTACAGCACCGTGCCCCTGCTTCACAAAAGGGAACCTGGATTCCTTATGAAACTGAGATCTACAGACTAACAAGTGCCAGGACTTTCCCTTCCCAAGTGAAGAAGTTGTGAACCTTAAAAATAAAACTGTCAGTTATTGGGGTGCCTGGGTGGCTTAGTGGGTTAAGCTCTTTGGCTCAGGTCATGGTCTCAGGGTCCTGGGATCGAGCCACACATCAGGCTCTCTGCTCAGCAGGGAGCCTGCTTCCCCTCTCTCTCTTCAGCCCCTCTCTGCTTGCCTCTCTGTTTACTTGTAATCTCTCTCTTGGTGTCAAATAAATAAATAAAATCATAAAAAAAAACCCAAACCCTGTCAGTTATTTTGCCAGCAAAAGGCATCTATTTGGGAGAAGCAGAGAATAACAAGCCATAACAAGCAAGCTACAAGAAAACCATAGGCAGGTCCTAGAGCACAAAGATGAAGACCCTTTATCGATGAGAGGGGGGCAGTTGTAAACAAAAAGTCCACTGGACGAAACTGGGATTTGGAAGTAGGGCGACTTCTCATTGGTTGGGCTGTGACTGCCCTTCACTGGCTGGGCTGTGAGTGTCCCTCATTGGCTAAGCTATGACTGTCCCTCATTGGCTGGGTTGTGACTCCCTCATTGGCTGAGGTGTGATAGTCTCTCATTGTTTCGACTATGATTATCTCTCATTGGGTAAGCTGTGACTGTCCCTCATTGGCTGGGCCCTATCAGTCATTGGCTGAGTTGTGACAGTTTCTCATTGGCTGGGCGGTGACTGGATCGCATTAGCTGAGCTGTGACTCTTCCTCATTGGTTGAGCTAGTACCTGTCTCTCATAGGCAAGGCTGTTGCTTGGGTGGAGGAAGAAAATCTTTCTTCCTCCCGCTGAGATAGTAAAGCAGTGTCTGAAGTAGTTTGGATTTGCAAGATTCCTCTCTTCTTGTTGGATTCACAATTGGTCTCAGATGATTGGGTATTAGAGCACCCTTCCAGGCCTCTGTACCCCGACTTACTGAGGTTTCTTTATATTAATTTCAATAAGTGCATGACAAGACCGCCTGTCATTTCCAGTGCAGCACAAGGCCTTCCCGATTTAAGTGAAGAGTACAGAAGGCTGAGTGCTCCTAGGCAGACAATTTCTTTTTTTTTAAATTGTGTTATGTTTGTCACCATTCAATACATCATTAGTTTTTGATGTAGTGTTCCAAGATTCGTTGTTTACATATAACAGCCAGTCCTTCATGCAACCCATGCCCTCCTTAATACCCACCACCAGACTCAACCATCCCTCCATCCCTCTCCCCTCTAAAACCCTCAGTTTGCTCCTCAGAGTCCATGGTCTCTCATGGTTCATCTCCTCCTCCAATTTCCCCCAACTCCCTTCTCTTCCCCATCTCCCTATGTTCTCCGTGTTTTTCCTTATGCTCCACAAATAAGCAAATCCATATGATAACTGACTCTCTCTGCTTGATTAATTTCACTCAGCATAATCTCTTCCAGTCCCGTTTTAACCATGACCTTGAACCATTCAGCCATGAAGGACTGGCAAGTTCAATCATGGAAGGGGCAGTTGAAAAGATTCATGTTTGTGTCCAAGCACACTCAGGACCCTCACCTCCCCACCCCCGTCCCTGCACTACAGCCACCCTGGCCTGCAGCTTCTCTGCAGGTGGCAGCCTGTACCCACTGGGGGCCTTTGCAGTTGACTTCCCCCTGCCTCAATCTCCCTTCCAGTTTTTTTTTTAAGATTTTATTTATTTATTTGACAGAGAGAGATCACAAGGAGGTAGAGCAGCAGACAGAGAGAGGGGGGAAGCAGGCTCCCTTCTGAGCAGAGAGCCCCATGCGGGCCTCGATCCCAGGACCTCGAGATCACGACCTGACCTGAAGCCAGAGGCCCAACCCACTGAGCCACCCAGGCGACCCTCCCTTCCAAAGTCTTGTCATCCTTCCTCTCTCTCCTTAAATGTCACCTCCTCAGAGAGGCACTGTGTCATCCCATCTAAAGTGAGACCCTCAGTTGTATATACCACATCTTCATTATCCATTTGTCAAAAAAAGTCAGATAACATGATTTCGCTCATATGTTCAATTAAGACAGAAAACAAATGAACAAAGAAAAAAAAGAGACAAACCAAGAGCAGACACTTAAGAATAGAGAACAACCTGGTGGTTACCAAGGTAGGTGAAATAGGTGAAGGGGATTAAGATTCCACTTATCATGATGAGCAGTGAGTTATGTACAGAATCGATGAATCACTATATGCATCTAGAACTAATTTGTCACTAATTATATTAGAATTAAGGAAGTAAAAATATATTTTCAAAAGTCATTGAAAAAATACTGTAAAATTGAAAGATATGTGTACCTTAACTCACAATATTATTTTCAATTTGAATATTTTTGTACCCAAATAGAATTTATTATTATTTGACTTTCTGGCTTTCATGGTAGCAAACTCATCAATCATATTTTCAACCTATAGTTCTTTGGCAATGTCCTTTTTTTTTTTTTTTTGCAATGTCCTTTTTGATGAGCAAATTGCCATGTGTGCCAACCTCTCCTGCCAACTGATGATCTCTAATGATCTTTATTTAACTTCAGCTTAGTGTAAATTCTTTTGCAGGATGCTGCTGTGATTGGTGTTTTTCAATAAAAATCCCAAGACTAGGGTGCCTGGGTGGCTCAGTGGGTTAAGCCTCTGCCTTCGGCTCAGGTCATGATTTCAGGGTCCTGGGATCGAGACCCACATCGGGCTCTCTGCTCAGCAGGGAGCCTGCTTCCCCTTCTCTCTCTGCCTGCCTCTCTGCCTACTTGTGATCTCTCTCTCTGTGTCAAGCAAATAAAATCTTTAAAAAAATCCCAAGACTACTTCTACATTTTGACAAGAGTGGATGAAGGAAAATTCATGAGTCAGATTTATAAGATCCAAACACAATTCTGATATGTTACACAGTCCAGATACTGTCTCTGCTTTGAACTAATTGCTATCAATGAAATTTCTACAGAGCTTATATTGTCATCACATTTGTGAATCACAGCAGTCACTTCTTTTTGTAAATCAGATGTAGTCATACAGAGTAATGTTTTTCTGTTAAAAATTCCAAGCCTTGAGGACACTTCATGTAATTTGAAATATTTCCATTTGAATGTGAAATTAGTACATTTGTACTCCCACATTTCTATTTGATATGTACCCCCCCCTTAAAAATTGAATCTCTCATGTGGTGATTTGTGCATTTCTAAGTTCTATACTTATCTTCCCTTCAATGGGTACTCAAGAAATATATTCCCATCTTTGCTATGGCTACATAGGCATCAAACACTCTTTCAAAGTTACTTTCTTTCATTCATGTAATCAAGGGAATAGACCTTTTTTTTTTAAAGATTTTATTTAATTACTTGACAGACAGAGATCACAAGTAGGCAGAGAGGCAGGCAGAGAGAGAGAGAGAGGAGGAAGCAGACTCCCCGCAGAGCAGAGAGCCAGACGTGGGGCTCGATCCCAGGACCCTGGGATCATGACCTGAGCTGAAGGCAGAGGCTTAACCCACTGAGCCACCCAGGCGCCCCAAGGGAATAGACCTTTTTAAAAGCAAATGGCTTTATCTACAGTTATGGTTTATAGTTGTAGAGCTTTATTAACTTTCTCAATTTTGCTCATAATATGATCCTGCCTATACAAGTTATGTAAGAAATCGTAGTCCATTTGACAATATGATTTTGATTTGGTATAATGTCTTTATGTCATCTGATATCATACCTTTTAAAACTTTGTACAAGTCTCAGGGTGCCTGAGTGGCTCAGTTGGTTGAGTGTCCAACTCCTGGTTTTGGCTCAAGTTATGATCTCAGGGTCATGAGATGGAGCCCTGCGTTGGGCTCTGGACTCAGTAGAGAGTCTGCTTCCGATTTTCTCTGTCTCTGTCTCTCTCTCTCTCTGAACCTCCCCATGCCCTGCTAGCATGCATGCATTCTCTCTCTCAAATAAATAAATAAAAATTACAGAAGTTTTGTGGCAGTCCCTAATGTGAATGCAATAGTATCTTGATTGCCTTTGGTCTGATGTCTTATCATGTCCCCATTTGTACTCAAATACACTTTATCTTACAGACAGAAAGAATATTACTCAGCCAGTTGTTTTCATCAAAAATTGAGCCCATCAAGATACAAATTTGACACAATCGTTTCTGTGGGCATAATGGCCTCTATGCACACTTGTATGTACCTGTCATACTTGGTCCCTTGTCGTGTCTCTGTCCTGTGCATTTTAATGCCAATGTCATCGTCTTACAGTGTATGAAAATTTTTATCTCCTAGGCTGTGGTCAGCTTTTTTTAAAAAAAGATTTTATTTATTTATTTGAGAGAGAGAGAGCACACGCGCACAAGCAGGAGGAGCAACAGAGGGAGAGGGAGCAGCAGACTCCCCTCCGAGCAGGGAATCTGCCTTTGGGGCTCCATCCCAGGAGCTGGGTATCATGACCTGAGCTGAAGGGAGATGCCCAAAAGACTGAGCCACTCAGGCACCCCTCTGATCAGCTTCTCTTCATTTCAACCAAGTCAATAAAACTATTTACTGTTATGACATTATTCTTAGTGTAATCACACATAATAATCATAAATTTTGATTGGGATGAGTCAAATCTGGTGTACAATCAAGAGGCAAGAATACACATTTTTCTTCTTTTATTCTCAACAACATGCCACATTTAACATATTTTTCTAGAAGCTTGAAACATTTGTTTTTAATTTTATAAGAGAAAGAGGACACAGAAGTTTTTTTAATGAGCTAATTTAGCAGCTATATCAATAGTATAGAATAGATATGGTCTCAATGTTATAATGACCTATGAGTTCAATTCAGTTTTAAAATATGACAGCATTTGGACTTTCAGTCATCTCTGGGGATGTTTTAGGAGCTCAAATATTTTATGCACAAACACATCAACCACTAACGTCATTCCAAAATATTCAACTGCTTTGTTTTCTACTTTGATTGCTTTCTGCCCACCTTCCTGTATGAAACTACACGTTTACAAGTAAGGAGAGTTTTGCATGAGGACAATGCCACCTGTGCTCATGACGCCTCTAAGATGACAGGACCCCAAGAGGGAGACCTAATGGCAGGCTCTGAGAGGTGAGAGGGGCCTGCAACTCATGGCCATTGAGAAATCAAGGACGATACTCTGACGTGGCAGGAAGCTGGGTTGTGCCTACAATCCCAACAGAGAGTGGAGGCCAGTGTCACCGCAGGCCTTCCACAGTATGACTTGGCTTGGCCACAATCATGATGTCAACTTTTTAAGTCCTGAAGCAAGATGATCCTGAATTCAGAGCTACAGAATAATGATAGACGAAGGAAGAAATGGGTTTCACCTACTATGTTTGGGGAGAACTTTGGAGCGACTGAATTTGGGTAATTTGTTACACAAAATTAAAAATCAGTACACTCTCTGAATCTGCACCCCTGTCCTCATGTGCATTTCACAGAACCAGTTGTCTAGAGAAGCAGTTCAGGAGACTTGTTTTACAGGTAGTTTTCTAATATGCAGGCACTGTCTATACTAGTTTCCTTCCAGAACAAAAAGGAAAGCAATATAAATAATTTACAGTCAGATGCATGATTCAAACCTCATTTAAGATGTAGCCTATATGAGGAGACACGTCTGGGTTGGTGGAGGAAGAGCTTGTGAAAATCCAGTCCAGCACACAAGCAATGAGAACACAGGCAAATCCTCCCTAATTAACTGGTTTCAGAACTGTGCATAAATTAATCCAAACAGGGCAACAACTGGAAGTGCATTCACTCACAAAAGATGGGTCCATCCCAGTAGGAATAGTGAGCTTTCTGCTGTTATCACCACCCCTCCTCAGCTCCGTGGTGGCCTTGAAACCAATGACCTCACGTCCATAGTAGCCCAGAACACCAGCGACCTGTCAGCCACTGGAAGGGACTAAAATGATTGGAGTTCCCCACAGATCTCCATTCCTGGACAATTGTCAATATTTGACGTGCCTGCTGACTTCCTCAAAAGCACCATTCCTAGGACTCATCCAACAGTTCTCACAGTCTGAGAGCTCTCTCTGTGCACAGCCCTGTTCACTGTCTTAAGGTGCCAAGCAGAACCCCTGTAGGGAGTATTGAATAATAGGGATGACAGTGCGTAATCTTCTCTTGCTATCATTTTATGTGCAAGAAATACTTCCAATGATTTTCCCCAGAAAAAGGGTGCAAAACAGATTTGTGTAGGCAAAATTTTGTGAAATGTACTTAATTTTTCCTGATAATTGTGACGATTAAATCATCCTCCTCTCTTTCTGTTAAAACAGTGGGCCAGTATTTCACTGATCCACTCTTATCTTGAAACTCAACGCTGTGGCCTCCTATGTAAAAAAGAGTTCTGGTTCCTAGAAGTATTTTTTTTTGTGGCCTGTGTGATCGAGTTCTGCCTGTAGGGGGCGCCTGAGACACGGCCGGAAAGACTTGCTTCCTGGTTCTGGGCAGCGGGCCCAGCTGGCTTCTGGAGAGAATTAAGCTTCTCCAGCACCCGGTTCCGCACCGCACACAGCTTCTCCGGGGGTCGGGCTGCTGCAGGGCAGTGTGGCCAACAGCCCCTCAAGTCCTGTAAATGCCCTTACACCTCCCCGGGGCAGTAATAATAAGTAGATCGGCCTTCTGGCTGGACAGCTGTCCGTGCGCACCACTCCCAGATCCCCTAGGGGGCGGATGTCCAGAGATTTCCCAGGGGGCACCTTTCTGTCAAGTCCCACCTGAGAGGCACCACGACGTCACTGCCATTCTTGTTTCCAGGTGCCTGGAACGAGGTCAGGATTTTCACCCTGGGAGAGTGGATTCTTTCCCCTGGCGCTCTGTCTGTGCCCTGGGGGTGCCTCTCCCTTGGCTGCGGTGTCTTCCTGGGGGATCTACCTCAGCTCTGTGGAGAGACGTGGGTGGGTTCTGCCCTCAGCACAGGGGAGGCATTTTCTGGGCAGCTTGTCTCAGCCATGTTGGAGGAGAGGCAGTCCTGGGTGGTGTCTTGAGTTCTGTGAGGGACTTGGCTAATGTAATTCTCTCAGCACTGGTGAGGGGACGTGTCTTTGGGTGATCACCTCAGTCCTGAGTGAGGGACCGGGGGTGTTTCCTGGCTCTCCGTTCAAGCTCTGGGAGGGGGATGTTTCCTGGGGTGCACCAGCTCAGCCCTCGGATTCCTGTCCCTGAGGGCTTCTACCTCAGGCTGCGAGAGACTCCCCTTGGGGTGTAGCTCAGCACGAGGGGGCATTTTCCCGGGGTGCTCTCTCTCAGCCATGGTGGGGCTGGGCTTTTGTGGTGTTCTGCTGGTCCCTGGGGGGGGACTCTGAGTCCGGGGAGACTTTCGTGGGGGTTCTGTCCCCTCCTATGGGGTGCTGTTCCTCGGACGCTTTAAGACGATTGTGAAGCTGTCCGGGGGGGGGGGGGCGTCTGAGCGGGGCGTGGCCGGGAGAGAACTTCACCTTGGGTGCTTGCTCAGCACTGGGGGTTGGGGCTCTTTCTTGGCGCCGCCGCGGCGGTCTGGGGAGCTGAGGCTCTTCCTCGGAAGGTCCATCTCTGCCCAGAAGGGGGGTTCTCCCTGAGTGCTCTCTCTCAGCCCTGGGTGGAGGGTTCCTTGGGCACTTGGTCCCCCTTACGGAGTTGGGCTGCTCTTCCTCGGCTACCCTGTCTCAGCCGTGGCCGGGGAGCATTCTGGGGGCTCTGCTCAGGGGGTGCGTTCTCCCTCGTGTGGTCCGTCTCAGCCTTTGGGGTGAATTCTTAGTCGGGGGCTCTCGTGCACTTTGGGGTGGTTTGTTCTTACTTGGATGCTCTGTCTCAGCCTGGGGTGGGGTAGTTTCCCTGGGTTTCTGTATCTCAGTCTCGCAGGGGTTCTATCGAACCTTCTATGGGTGACCGTGGTCATCAAAGTGGGAATCTGGGGCTGACGATATATGAGAGTTGGTTGCCTTCCATACTCAGAAACAGGGCATTGATACAGGGCATGTTTAATCTCAGCCGTCCTGGTGGGTGTGCGGGAGCTTCTCTTTATGTCTACATATGCATTTTGTACTGGTTAATGTGCTTTATTGGTTCATGTATGTCTTTTGAAGAGACATTCCAGGACTTGCATCCACGTCTTACTGAGATATCTGTAGTTTTAAAATTGATTTGCTGTTCAACATATATTTAAAAGTATAATTTTCTGTGTCTTCTGCTGATCTATTTTGTTTTGTCACTCTCTTTTTTGAGAGAGAGAGAGAGAGAAGGCATGCACACAAGAAGCAGGGAGTGACAGAGAGAGAATCATAAGCAGGTTCCCCACCCAGCACAGAGCCCAGCTTGGAGCCCAGGTTGGGGCTCAATCTCACCACCTTGAGATCATGACCTTATCCAAAGTCAAGTGTCAGATGCTTAACCAACTGAGCCACACAGGTGCCCTAAGTCATTGCCTTCTTAGTATATTTTTGATGCACCGAAATTCTCAGTTTAATTAAGTCTAATTAGTCAACCTATTCATCATGGTCAGTGCTTTCATTCTTTTTAAAAGCTTTACCTTTTAAAACCATGAAAGTAATATCCTACATGTCTTTCTATCTCTCCTATTCCTGGGAGATCAGTGTTATATGGACAGGAAGGGGATCAGAGCAGAGGTGCCATTTCCCTCAGGGAGCAGGTGGACTTACTGAATGGACCACAAAGGTTTGAAGGCCCTGGTGTCAGCAATCTAGCACCTGCTGTTTCCAGAGTTATGTCTAGACTCCCTGTCCTGTCATACTGGTGTATCTGCCCACCCTTGCTCCAAACCAACAGTGTTGTCATGGCTCCTACGTCTGCTCTCTGGCCGTGTACATCTTCCAGCCTGGTGCTTTTGCCTAAATAGGGTCTCAGCTATTCTAGGCCCTTCGATATCCATATACTCTGTAGTATCAGCTCATGAGTTATCCCCAATATTAACAGGGAGATTTTAAAGTTTTAAATAAAAAATTACTTACATTAAACATGATGTAATAATTATTCTGGACAGAATTGGCAACAATGACTTAATAACGAGTCTTCCCATCCACACGGTATGTATTTCTCCCCATTTACTGAGGCCTTTGATTTCTGTCCATCAGGTTTATGTTTCATGCGTAGTGCTTCAGCACACCTGTGGTTAGCTTTATTCTATGGGTTTTGATTTTTTTTTAATTTTTTTATTTGTAAGTAATCTCTTCACCCAACATGGGGCTTGAACACACAACCCCAAGATCAACAGTCTCACCATCCACTGACTGAGCCAACCAGGTGCCCCTTGATGTGCTTGACACTCTTCTAATGGTATCTAAAATATCTTTTTCTAATCGGATTGTTATTACACAGAAATACACATGGTTTTTTTAAAAGATTTTATTTATTTATTTGACAGACAGAGATTACAAGTAGGCAGAGAGGCAGGCAGAGAGAGAGTGGAGGAAGCAGGCTCCCCGCTGAGCAGAGAGCCCGATGCGGGGCTTGATCCCAGGACCTAGGTACCACGACCTGAGCCAGAGGCAGACCACCAACCCAGACGTGTCTCCTCATATAGGCTACATCTTAAATGAGGTTTGAATCATGCATCTGACTGTAAATTATTTATATTGCTTTCCTTTTTGTTCTGGAAGGAAACTAGTATAGACAGTGCCTGCATATTAGAAAACTACCTGTAAAACAAGTCTCCTGAACTGCTTCTCTAGACAACTGGTTCTGTGAAATGCACATGAGGACAGGGGTGCAGATTCAGAGAGTGTACTGATTTTTAATTTTGTGTAACAAATTACCCAAATTCAGTCGCTCCAAAGTTCTCCCCAAACATAGTAGGTGAAACCCATTTCTTCCTTCGTCTATCATTATTCTGTAGCTCTGAATTCAGGATCATCTTGCTTCAGGACTTAAAAAGTTGACATCATGATTGTGGCCAAGCCAAGTCATACTGTGGAAGGCCTGCGGTGACACTGGCCTCCACTCTCTGTTGGGATTGTAGGCACAACCCAGCTTCCTGCCACGTCAGAGTATCGTCCTTGATTTCTCAATGGCCATGAGTTGCAGGCCCCTCTCACCTCTCAGAGCCTGCCATTAGGTCTCCCTCTTGGGGTCCTGTCATCTTAGAGGCGTCATGAGCACAGGTGGCATTGTCCTCATGCAAAACTCTCCTTACTTGTAAACGTGTAGTTTCATACAGGAAGGTGGGCAGAAAGCAATCAAAGTAGAAAACAAAGCAGTTGAATATTTTGGAATGACGTTAGTGGTTGATGTGTTTGTGCATAAAATATTTGAGCTCCTAAAACATCCCCAGAGATGACTGAAAGTCCAAATGCTGTCATATTTTAAAACTGAATTGAACTCATAGGTCATTATAACATTGAGACCATATCTATTCTATACTATTGATATAGCTGCTAAATTAGCTCATTAAAAAAACTTCTGTGTCCTCTTTCTCTTATAAAATTAAAAACAAATGTTTCAAGCTTCTAGAAAAATATGTTAAATGTGGCATGTTGTTGAGAATAAAAGAAGAAAAATGTGTATTCTTGCCTCTTGATTGTACACCAGATTTGACTCATCCCAATCAAAATTTATGATTATTATGTGTGATTACACTAAGAATAATGTCATAACAGTAAATAGTTTTATTGACTTGGTTGAAATGAAGAGAAGCTGATCAGAGGGGTGCCTGAGTGGCTCAGTCTTTTGGGCATCTCCCTTCAGCTCAGGTCATGATACCCAGCTCCTGGGATGGAGCCCCAAAGGCAGATTCCCTGCTCGGAGGGGAGTCTGCTGCTCCCTCTCCCTCTGTTGCTCCTCCTGCTTGTGCGCGTGTGCTCTCTCTCTCTCAAATAAATAAATAAAATCTTTTTTTAAAAAAAGCTGACCACAGCCTAGGAGATAAAAATTTTCATACACTGTAAGACGATGACATTGGCATTAAAATGCACAGGACAGAGACACGACAAGGGACCAAGTATGACAGGTACATACAAGTGTGCATAGAGGCCATTATGCCCACAGAAACGATTGTGTCAAATTTGTATCTTGATGGGCTCAATTTTTGATGAAAACAACTGGCTGAGTAATATTCTTTCTGTCTGTAAGATAAAGTGTATTTGAGTACAAATGGGGACATGATAAGACATCAGACCAAAGGCAATCAAGATACTATTGCATTCACATTAGGGACTGCCACAAAACTTCTGTAATTTTTATTTATTTATTTGAGAGAGAGAATGCATGCATGCTAGCAGGGCATGGGGAGGTTCAGAGAGAGAGAGAGACAGAGACAGAGAAAATCGGAAGCAGACTCTCTACTGAGTCCAGAGCCCAACGCAGGGCTCCATCTCATGACCCTGAGATCATAACTTGAGCCAAAACCAGGAGTTGGACACTCAACCAACTGAGCCACTCAGGCACCCTGAGACTTGTACAAAGTTTTAAAAGGTATGATATCAGATGACATAAAGACATTATACCAAATCAAAATCATATTGTCAAATGGACTACGATTTCTTACATAACTTGTATAGGCAGGATCATATTATGAGCAAAATTGAGAAAGTTAATAAAGCTCTACAACTATAAACCATAACTGTAGATAAAGCCATTTGCTTTTAAAAAGGTCTATTCCCTTGGGGCGCCTGGGTGGCTCAGTGGGTTAAGCCTCTGCCTTCAGCTCAGGTCATGATCCCAGGGTCCTGGGATCGAGCCCCACGTCTGGCTCTCTGCTCTGCGGGGAGTCTGCTTCCTCCTCTCTCTCTCTCTCTGCCTGCCTCTCTGCCTACTTGTGATCTCTGTCTGTCAAGTAATTAAATAAAATCTTTAAAAAAAAAAGGTCTATTCCCTTGATTACATGAATGAAAGAAAGTAACTTTGAAAGAGTGTTTGATGCCTATGTAGCCATAGCAAAGATGGGAATATATTTCTTGAGTACCCATTGAAGGGAAGATAAGTATAGAACTTAGAAATGCACAAATCACCACATGAGAGATTCAATTTTTAAGGGGGGGGTACATATCAAATAGAAATGTGGGAGTACAAATGTACTAATTTCACATTCAAATGGAAATATTTCAAATTACATGAAGTGTCCTCAAGGCTTGGAATTTTTAACAGAAAAACATTACTCTGTATGACTACATCTGATTTACAAAAAGAAGTGACTGCTGTGATTCACAAATGTGATGACAATATAAGCTCTGTAGAAATTTCATTGATAGCAATTAGTTCAAAGCAGAGACAGTATCTGGACTGTGTAACATATCAGAATTGTGTTTGGATCTTATAAATCTGACTCATGAATTTTCCTTCATCCACTCTTGTCAAAATGTAGAAGTAGTCTTGGGATTTTTTTAAAGATTTTATTTGCTTGACACAGAGAGAGAGATCACAAGTAGGCAGAGAGGCAGGCAGAGAGAGAAGGGGAAGCAGGCTCCCTGCTGAGCAGAGAGCCCGATGTGGGTCTCGATCCCAGGACCCTGAAATCATGACCTGAGCCGAAGGCAGAGGCTTAACCCACTGAGCCACCCAGGCACCCTAGTCTTGGGATTTTTATTGAAAAACACCAATCACAGCAGCATCCTGCAAAAGAATTTACACTAAGCTGAAGTTAAATAAAGATCATTAGAGATCATCAGTTGGCAGGAGAGGTTGGCACACATGGCAATTTGCTCATCAAAAAGGACATTGCAAAAAAAAAAAAAAAAGGACATTGCCAAAGAACTATAGGTTGAAAATATGATTGATGAGTTTGCTACCATGAAAGCCAGAAAGTCAAATAATAATAAATTCTATTTGGGTACAAAAATATTCAAATTGAAAATAATATTGTGAGTTAAGGTACACATATCTTTCAATTTTACAGTATTTTTTCAATGACTTTTGAAAATATATTTTTACTTCCTTAATTCTAATATAATTAGTGACAAATTAGTTCTAGATGCATATAGTGATTCATCGATTCTGTACATAACTCACTGCTCATCATGATAAGTGGAATCTTAATCCCCTTCACCTATTTCACCTACCTTGGTAACCACCAGGTTGTTCTCTATTCTTAAGTGTCTGCTCTTGGTTTGTCTCTTTTTTTTCTTTGTTCATTTGTTTTCTGTCTTAATTGAACATATGAGCGAAATCATGTTATCTGACTTTTTTTGACAAATGGATAATGAAGATGTGGTATATACAACTGAGGGTCTCACTTTAGATGGGATGACACAGTGCCTCTCTGAGGAGGTGACATTTAAGGAGAGAGAGGAAGGATGACAAGACTTTGGAAGGGAGGGTCGCCTGGGTGGCTCAGTGGGTTGGGCCTCTGGCTTCAGGTCAGGTCGTGATCTCGAGGTCCTGGGATCGAGGCCCGCATGGGGCTCTCTGCTCAGAAGGGAGCCTGCTTCCCCCCTCTCTCTGTCTGCTGCTCTACCTCCTTGTGATCTCTCTCTGTCAAATAAATAAATAAAATCTTAAAAAAAAAACTGGAAGGGAGATTGAGGCAGGGGGAAGTCAACTGCAAAGGCCCCCAGTGGGTACAGGCTGCCACCTGCAGAGAAGCTGCAGGCCAGGGTGGCTGTAGTGCAGGGACGGGGGTGGGGAGGTGAGGGTCCTGAGTGTGCTTGGACACAAACATGAATCTTTTCAACTGCCCCTTCCATGATTGAACTTGCCAGTCCTTCATGGCTGAATGGTTCAAGGTCATGGTTAAAACGGGACTGGAAGAGATTATGCTGAGTGAAATTAATCAAGCAGAGAGAGTCAGTTATCATATGGATTTGCTTATTTGTGGAGCATAAGGAAAAACACGGAGAACATAGGGAGATGGGGAAGAGAAGGGAGTTGGGGGAAATTGGAGGAGGAGATGAACCATGAGAGACCATGGACTCTGAGGAGCAAACTGAGGGTTTTAGAGGGGAGAGGGATGGAGGGATGGTTGAGTCTGGTGGTGGGTATTAAGGAGGGCATGGGTTGCATGAAGGACTGGCTGTTATATGTAAACAACGAATCTTGGAACACTACATCAAAAACTAATGATGTATTGAATGGTGACAAACATAACACAATTTAAAAAAAAAGAAATTGTCTGCCTAGGAGCACTCAGCCTTCTGTACTCTTCACTTAAATCGGGAAGGCCTTGTGCTGCACTGGAAATGACAGGCGGTCTTGTCATGCACTTATTGAAATTAATATAAAGAAACCTCAGTAAGTCGGGGTACAGAGGCCTGGAAGGGTGCTCTAATACCCAATCATCTGAGACCAATTGTGAATCCAACAAGAAGAGAGGAATCTTGCAAATCCAAACTACTTCAGACACTGCTTTACTATCTCAGCGGGAGGAAGAAAGATTTTCTTCCTCCACCCAAGCAACAGCCTTGCCTATGAGAGACAGGTACTAGCTCAACCAATGAGGAAGAGTCACAGCTCAGCTAATGCGATCCAGTCACCGCCCAGCCAATGAGAAACTGTCACAACTCAGCCAATGACTGATAGGGCCCAGCCAATGAGGGACAGTCACAGCTTACCCAATGAGAGATAATCATAGTCGAAACAATGAGAGACTATCACACCTCAGCCAATGAGGGAGTCACAACCCAGCCAATGAGGGACAGTCATAGCTTAGCCAATGAGGGACACTCACAGCCCAGCCAGTGAAGGGCAGTCACAGCCCAACCAATGAGAAGTCGCCCTACTTCCAAATCCCAGTTTCGTCCAGTGGACTTTTTGTTTACAACTGCCCCCCTCTCATCGATAAAGGGTCTTCATCTTTGTGCTCTAGGACCTGCCTATGGTTTTCTTGTAGCTTGCTTGTTATGGCTTGTTATTCTCTGCTTCTCCCAAATAGATGCCTTTTGCTGGCAAAATAACTGACAGGGTTTGGGTTTTTTTTTATGATTTTATTTATTTATTTGACACCAAGAGAGAGATTACAAGTAAACAGAGAGGCAAGCAGAGAGGGGCTGAAGAGAGAGAGGGGAAGCAGGCTCCCTGCTGAGCAGAGAGCCTGATGTGTGGCTCGATCCCAGGACCCTGAGACCATGACCTGAGCCAAAGAGCTTAACCCACTAAGCCACCCAGGCACCCCAATAACTGACAGTTTTATTTTTAAGGTTCACAACTTCTTCACTTGGGAAGGGAAAGTCCTGGCACTTGTTAGTCTGTAGATCTCAGTTTCATAAGGAATCCAGGTTCCCTTTTGTGAAGCAGGGGCACGGTGCTGTACCATTCTCAAGAGCACAGGCCATGGACCGAGGGACACTGGGATTCACTCTGGCTTCAGCCCCCAGCCAGCTGCCGGACCTGGAGTAAGGACAGGCTCCCTAGGGGATCAGTGTCCTCAGGTGTTAAGTGGAAATCGTGGCCTCTGCCTCCTAAGGTGGCTGTGGTGGTTGTGGTGAGGAGGATGGTAAGAAACCAAAGCCCACCCTGGCACATTTGAGGTGCTCTGGAAAGGCTCTGCTTGGGCTTGGTGCTGCCTATAGGAGACAGCCATGACCCAGTACCTCGGAGAGGCTACAGGCTCTGGGCCAGAGAGAAGTACAGGGTGGGCCATTCACTGGGAGCCAGTGATCTCATTTGGGGAGCACACAGAAAGCAGACTCCCCTGTGGGCCAGAGATTAGTGGAGGGACAGAATTTTAATCCTGACAGGGTATCTCTTCCTGGAAATCCTCAGGGATGAAGAACTGAGGGAAAGCCCGAGGCAGGTGAAATCTAGGCGCTCCCTCTCCGTGGATCTCCTATCAGGGAGGGAGAGTGAGCAGAGAATGTCCCAGATCCAGGGTCGGATGACAAATAAGAACCACAGACTGTGGGCCAGGGGTGGCTGGAGGCTGTGGAGTCTGGAGCAGTACTGGAGAAGTGGAAAGAACTTAGCTTCAGGCCAGAGCTGGCCCTGAGTGATCACTCCAGGTCCACCCATGAGCATATGTTGCTCATGACCCGGGGCTATGTACCTAATCTCTTTGTGTTTCCTCATCCCCTACTGCAAACTGAGGTTCCTGACAGTATCAACCTCACAGGCTTGTCCTGAGGATTAGAAATAATTCATTTGTTATTTGCTAGAAACTGTCTAAGTGGCACCTGTTTTCTAGGTTGTAAAGAACAGTGAACTAGACACTCTTTCAGGGATCTTCCATGAGACACTAGACAAGTAGAACAACTGTCACGTAGTGGTATGTACTCTGCACAAAGTAAAAATTGGATGGAGAGATGCAAATGGGTGGACAGTAGTTTTAATGGGGTGGTCAGGGAAGGCCTCCCTGAGGAGGAGACATCTAACGTGAATCAGAGTAACGGGCCTTGGCAGTTAGTCCTTTGGGAGGGCCCTGGCCTCTACCAAACACCCTCTTCCCCAAGGTGGAAGGAAAAGGTACACTCATGGGCATCAGTGGGTCATTGTGGGGCATGAGGCTCACGTCTGTGGCTTCCGGCCTGCTCCTGATCTCCTGTTTCTGAATTCCTGCTCTGCTCCAGCATCAGATAAGGATGCAGTCCAACAGAGACTGCCGAATGATCAAGGACCATTTCATGATATCCTTTCCCTGTAACAAATCCAAAAGACATAACATTCGCCAAGACTCTGGTAACTATTTTTAGAGGGGGGAGCCCAGGCATCTGTAAAGAGCTCTGTGTGGCTCTTTTCTTCTCTGTTAGTCAGATATTACTGTGGGCTTGCCCTTGAGGAAGGACCATGCTACACTGCCAAATATTTAGGCTGTTAATTGTTACACCAACCTTCCCTGACGGATCTGTGGCCAAGTACTAGCATGACAGCGCACAGTGGAAAGTTAGATACTAATCAGAATTCTTGAAGATTATTCAGCACTGGATCAGAATGACACTAATTCCAGGAGACCCAAAGCATCACTATGGTCCATCAGGCACAGAGAGGGACAATGGAAGTCAGGTCATTAATGGAATTTCACCTCAGTACAATCTCTCAGTGGTCTCAGGTTTTCCCCTAACCCACCCAGTGATGATTGGTGGCACCATCAAGAATTTGGAAGATGCATGTGGTAATCCTGAACATGTCCGTTTCGTCTTACGTATTTGACATGTACAGAACGTCTAGATCTTGGAGAATGACAACAAACTATAAACTTGGTTGTTGACTTCAATTACAATAGCTGTGTCACCTGTGGCTCCATTATGTGAGCCATCAACACATTCCTGGCATCGGGTTTATCTATTTGGTTGAGCAAATGCTTTTGCTCTCTCTCTCTTTTAGAAAATATCACCAGAAAGACCTTGCCTTCAGCTGGAAAAGGCACCATTACTTCCTACCTCATGCTTATATCAACTCTCTGAGCTAATGTCAGAAACTGTTCCTTAGGGACCTTGATCACCATTCTCTTGTAACAGACACCACACTGTTCCTTTCATTGATGACATCATTGTGATGGAGAAATAGAAATTAATAGACACATTGGCAACACACTTGAAAGACAGAACACGGGAAATAATTCTTACATGAAATCAGAAGCATTGCAACATAGTGAAATGTTTACAGATTTAGTATTTTGGGGCAGGACAAGATTGTGCTTCTACAGTGAACAGCAAATAGACAAATCTCAACTTTCTTACCATTAAAAAAGAGACACAGCAAAGGGTAGGTCTATGAGGTGCTGGTGATAGCACATATGTTTATAGTTTTGTGATACTAGAACCCCTGACAAGTGACCTGAGAACTGGCTAGCTTGGAGAGGGGCCCAGAAGAATAAAGTTCTCTGACCCCATACCTATGGCCTCATAGGGAGCTCCGTGGGACCTGAAAAAGAAAAAGCATCATGCCTGATTTTCAGTTGGGACAATTCAATATGCTGGCATTTGTCCATATTAGTTTTATTTTTTTTTAATTTAATTTTATTTTTTCAGCATATTAGTTTTCTTTTTCCCCATTATATACTTTCTTGTTTTTGGTAGTTTTATTTTTTTTTTCAGTATTCCAAGATTCATTGTTTACGCACCACACCCTGTGCTCCAGGCAATACATGCCCTCTTTAATACCCACCACCAGGCTCACCCAACCCTCCACCCTCCTTCCCTCCAAAACCCTCAGTTTGTTTCTCAGAGTCCATAGTCTCTCATGGTTCATCTCCCCCTCCAATTAGTAGTACATAATATGTTACCTCATATTTAGCAATGTGCAATGACACAAATGTATGATCAAGGAGTTCCATAGGTCAGGACCTCAGGCAGGCTCAGTTGGGTTCTCTGCTTATGGTCTCACGCAATTGAACTCAAGGTTTTGGCCATGCTAGGTCATTAACTGGAGACTCAAGAGAGAGAAACCACTTCCAAGCCCTTCCAGGTCATTGGCACCTCTAGTTTCTTAAGGTTGGAGGACTGTGGTCCCCTTTCCTCTGCTGTCTCTAGGATAAAGCTACTAGGACCACCTTCACACATCGCTAGGTGCACCCCTCCATTTTCCAAGCAGTAATGATGCCTCATGGTCATGGAGGCAAGGATGCATTTATGCATGGACCATAAACATGAACACCCACTCAGCAAGACTGATGGTGTTGCAGATACCGCTGACTGCTCCATCTGCCAGCAGGACAGACCAACACTGAGCACCTGATATGGCACCATACCCCCAGCTGGTCAGTCAGCTAACTACCAGTTGGCAGACTGATTATTGTGGTCAACATTCATTAGGGAAAGGGAGCTCTATGTACTCCAATAGACATTGATTCTTGATATGGATCTTCCTTCCACGGATATTTGAGGAAACCAGCATTCATGGATTTAGAAAATGCCTTATCCACTGTTACGGTATTCCACACAGCATCACATATAAACAAGGAAATAGCTTCTCAAGGCACATGCTTATGGAATTCAGTAGATTTATTAGCTACCTCATAATCCTGAAGTGAAGGCTTCAAAAGAGTCCTGGAATGATCTTTTAAAGCCACAGCTATGGTTCTAACATGACAGCAGTACCTTGAGGGGCTGGGGTCATATAACTTAGAGGATGTCAATCCTCTACCACATTGGCCAGTGTATGCAGATGTCTCTCCCATAGACACGATTCACACCTTTATTCATGAAGGGATGGCAGTGTGAGGGACTCCTCTCACTATTACTCTTATGTATCCAGTAGCCAAATTTTGCTTCTAGTCCCCACAACCTTAGGCTTTCCTGCACCGCATGTCTTTATCCAAAGGAGAAATGCTTTCCACAAGAGCCCTAACAATAACCCAATTGACATGGAAATAGACTCTGCCAAGGGGTCTGGCTGGAGTGCTCCATTCCCTTAATCATCAGGCAAACTTGGGGGTCCTACGCAGTGTGGGGAGATGAACCCTGACTGGTAAGGACACAGGACTGCCATGACACAAGACTCTGAGGAGGACTATGTGCACAATGTTTGGGTTTTTCTCAGCATTCTCATGTTGGTGGTTAAAGTCAAAGGAAAATTATAGCAATTCAGTTCAGGCGGGACATCTAATGGCCACGTTCATCGGTAACTAAGCTGCGAGTCATCCCCTTAGGCCAAACCATATGACCAGCTGAGGGGCTGTCTCAGGCAAAAGGAAAAGAAATGGAGACTGTATAGGGTGCTGGCGGGCTCAGTCAGTGGAGCACATGACTCTTGAACTCAGGGTTGTGAATCAGGCCCCATGTTGTGTGTAGAGGTTACATAAAATATAAAATTTTAAAAAAGAAGTGGCTAGTGTAGAAGACAAGTATAAATATGAGCTACAGGCCTGTGACCTGCTGAGGAGCTAGGATATACTGTAGGCCAGTGACTTCAGGGCATTCCTCCACTTCAGGGGGAAAACAGACAGACAAATAACAAATTATCTTTTAAATTCATTGTTAAAGCAAACTTTACTAAGAGAAATTTATAACATTAAAGTTCCAAAGCTTTTTCATAACCTCAAGTAGACAATTTTCTTAACTAACATGTACTGAAAGGCATCACCAATAGCCAGTGCCATTCTAAGATTCAACTGGTTCATGTTACACATTGATAACTTGAAAACAGAATTATAAGCTTGGGGTGTAATTATCTTTCTTGAGAAGGTGGTCAAGTTCTAATTTTTCTGGTACCTTCTGCAGGTGCTTTATTAAGTCTTGTCTTTTAAATCTGAAAATAAAGAGACAAGTCATTAACCAAAAGACACCCAAAGAACCATAATGTGGAAGGCACTGTGGAGGACAGAAAGGGAAGTTCACAATCTACAAGGGAATAGAAAATGGACCATTTTGGTGAGGGACAATCCAGCAAACACAAAGAGTACCAGCATTTTGAGGTCATGTCCTACCTCAAAATCCAATGTGAACAGAAGTCTTCTTGAACTTGGAAGAGTGAGGGAGACTTAGATAATATCAATCTAATAACAGCAGAGAAAACATGAAATCTGATTGAAGACTACGGTTGAGAAAAGGCAAGCAAGGCCCAACCACACCCCTCGCCCAGCACCACACTGGGCCCCACTGTGCTACAGAGTTTCTCTCTATACCCACCTTGCTCTTTCCTTGACGGACAATAAAACAAAATTTGTCCCGCAGTTCTACAGATCCTTCCATTCCTTCAAGCAATTTGAAGACCCTTTCATATTCTGCAGATATATAGGGGGAAAAAAAGCCCTTCAATATTTCTCAAGTATGAAGAGGAGGTAGAACTCAATCTTGGTGTCTCAGCAATCATTCAAGAGCTAGAATGTTACAGAGTATGTGTGCTTTCCATGCATTCATTCAGACACCCGAACATATCCACCAACAGAACACTAGTACACAATAACCGATTAAGAAATATTAAAGAATGACAACAAAAAAGGTTTACTGGGACATTTCAGTCAAAATAAAGGGAAACTGTCCTAAAGTATGTGAAAACACAGTTCTGGTGAAGGATGAGCTACAAGACCTCAGTTGAATCTAGTCGAAATCACAGAATGGGAAAGACTTCATGTAGTGTCACTGCTAAAAATTCTTATAGTACTTACTTTGTCCAAATCATCGAATTTCCTCCTTTAATTGAAGTTTCATTTCAGCACTAATTTCCACTGGTATTGGCAGTTGATCTGGCACATCTCCCAATACAGACATTGCTTTGACCATGGGCTCATTTGCAGAGCAACAGCTGGGAATGATTCCTCCCACGAGTACAGCTTTGTGAATCAGCCCACCCTTGCAGACAGTGGTTAAATCATGACACAAGGAATCTAATTGTACCACCTCCTGCCATACTTATATGCTCTGGAGATCAGATTTAGACCAGAAGCCATCAGGTGGGGATCGACCACTTTCCCTTCCCTCTCCGTGGATACTGTGAACGATAGGTGCATCTGGAAACCTAATTGAATGTGGAGCTACAATGACATGCATTTCAACGACCTCACAGACACATTCATGTGCTCCACAGTCTCTAAAATTTCCTTTTATAGCAGAAGAATATACCACCTAGATGTATCAGTACTGAAAATTTGACCTTGGGAAAAATAATACAATAAAGAAGCCTCCTCTACTCTTGGCACAATGCATAAACACAGAAACACACTTGGACAGTATAACCAATTAACATTCACAGAGCCCTGGGACTTAGGATTCAATGTTCCCTTGATGACCTCTACAAGGTGAAAAGCTGAACATGTCACTTGATGTCAGGATGCCTGATATTGGCACTCCATCACTAGAAATCCCAGTCAGTAAATGACCTTCTTCATCTGTCTTTTCTGTCTCAGGAGATAAATTTTTTTTCTACACCAAGTCTGACACCTCTACTACATTTACTCATCCTCCTTTGTGCCAGACATGTGCCCAAAACTGGGAGATCAGAAGGGAGCCAGACAGCCAGAACAGATAAAGACAATCCCTGCCCTTATGGATCTTACATCTTCATGGGGAAGGCAGAACTTATGTGTAAAATAGGCAAGAGGATTAACACAGTTTAATTTTCTGTTAAGAAGGAAGTCAGCAGTGATGTGACTGAGAGCAAGAAGGGAAGCCCTCCTGACCTCTCAGGAAGTGATCCTTAGGCAGAGCCAGGCACAGGAGACAGAGTAGGCCTGTACACATGCAGAGGAGAAGTTCCAGCTGCCGTGTGGGCCATGCAAGGCCCCTAGGAGGGGACGAGTTAGGGCCATGGAGCAAAGGACAGAGACAAAGAGAGCAAGGAGAACACGGAAAGAACAGGTGATGGCAGGAAAGGATGGCAGGTCCAAGTCATGCAAGGTGTGGAGAACAGTGTCAGGAGCTCAGACTCCGTTCTGAGTGCTTGGGGAGTTAATGATGGGTTTCAGGATATGCATGTAATGATCTGATTTCTATATGTACATGGTCACTCTGGGTGCACAGGAACAAATGGGTTACACAAGGTCAAATGGGAAAGCAGGACACGAGCTCAGAAGCTACTGCAGCAGCCTGCTGAGTGATGAGGCGGTGTTGAATGCAGGATAGGGTAACAGTGGGACTCAGGAACGATGACAGTGTCAAGAGGAGAGAAAGAAGATCAGAAAGGAGAACAAAGGCAAATTCAATAAGGAGAAGGAAACCAGTAGAGTCCAGAGTTTGGGAGGCCAGGAATGTCTCCACGAAGGACAGAGTGAACACGTGGTCCAGTGTGACTGAGAAATTAATGGCAGTCACACCCAAACCCAGTGACCTTGATCAGAACTGATCCCGAGGCATGGAGGGGCCAGAGGCAGGGCTATCCTGGGTCAGAGCAGGGAGAGGAGGGGAGGACAGGCATCCTCACCATCTTCCGAGGACATAGCTGAGTCCCTGGGGTGGGATGCTCCCTCTCCTTCCTGTTCAACTTCCTGTTCCACTGACAGTGCCATGCTCGGCTGTCTCTTAGATGGAGGAGGACTCATAGGTTCTCCACGACGTTTCATTTGGTTTTCAGGCCCAATGGCGGACTCCTCTGCTTTGTCACTCATCACTTCCTAAGGAGAATCAGGAAATAAGTTCCATTAATGACAAAAACGTAACCATGCCCAAACTGCATTCTACATTTGTGTAAGCAACACACATCTGCATCATTTATATGAGTTTTCTCAGGGGCCAAGGCTTACTATGCCCACAAACACTCTGTATGGGAGAACAGAGGAAGTTAATATACCAGTGTAGTCCAAAGGCAAATATTGTACATGATGAGTCAGACTTCTTTCAGAGGAGAGAGAGTCCAAGGCAGTGGAGGAGTAGGAGACCTTAGTTTCATCAGGTCCCAGGAATAGAGCCAGTTAGCTATCAAATCATTCTGAACACCAGGAACTCAACAAGAGATCTAAAAAATAGTAGCTGCATCTCTACAAATAGAAAAGTGATGACTTTCTGCAAGGTAGGAGGTGTGGAGAAGTGAATCCCAGGCAATAATGAGAATATAAACTGTGGGGTGGGGGGATTGGGAGGTTCCATCATCTGGGACTGGGACTGGGACTGGCATCCTCAGGGACTGGGAACTGATATAGCAATGGAGCACAAAATCAGAACTCTTGGAAGTCTTCTCCAGTGATGGAATGTTCCTACCTGAAAGATGCTCAGGTGGCAAAGTGAGGTGGAACCCTAGGTGGGACAGTGTGGTCTCAGGATTCCTTGGGTCCCAGGAAGACCAAGAGTGCTTGAGTGAAGAAGAGTTCCCAGGCATGAAAGCAAGGAATCAGGCTGCAATCAGCATGCCCAAGCGTGGGATCTCAGCTCACAGTTGCCATATCCTGCGAACCAGAGCACACAACAGGACCCTCCTCCATCCCCCTAGTAGGAATAGTGTGGGTGCATGCTGCAGGATTCTGCAGGGTTTGGAGAGTCAAAACAGGGTCGTGGCCCTGAGATAGAAACGTTCAGTCACAGCCTGGGTGAGCATGGAGTGCGGACTGAGAACAGGAAGAAAGGTGAAGTTTGACGGCTTTTCCCTGAGGGCCACAGAAGAGTGGGGGCCCGAGCTCTCTTGGCTCTGGGGCTAGAGATTGGAGACTGCCATTTTCATTCTCATCCTCTAAAGTGCTGCAGAAACCCTTCAGGACACAAAAGCCACAGAGAACAAACCCAAGCAAATTACCTAACCTGGCCCCAAGCAAGGGCAGAGCAATTCCACCTGGGACAGACACCTGAGAATCAGTACAACAGGTCCCTCCCTCAGCAAGAACATCAGCTAAGACCAAGTTTTCTGATCACAGAGAAATGCAAAACTCCAGGGTTAGGGGAAAATAGGATATAGAATTCATGGGTTTTTCCCCACAATTCTTTAGTCTTTCAATTTTTTTTTCTCTTTCCTTCTTCAACCAATTTCTTATTTTATCAACTCTTTTTTTAATCCTTTTTAATTTTGATGCTGACAGTTATATTCTACCCTTTCATTGTGTTTAATTTTATTTATGTATATATACAAGTTATTCTTTCTTTAAAATTCTGGGAAGCAGTTTCTTCTAACAATCAGACCAAAATATACCCAGAATCTACTGTATGGCTCATTCTTTTCACCGGTCTAATCATATTCTCTCTTTTATTCCTTTTTCTTCCTCTTCTTTTTTGTTAAAGTTCTCTTTAGTTTTCATCTTCACAGTTACATTCTATGTATTTCAATGTATTTAATTTCACTTTTAAATATGTTTAAGGTTTTCTTCCTTTACAATTTTGAGATGTAGCTTCTTCTAAAAAAAAAAGAAAGAAAAATCACTCAGGACATAGTGTATTGCTCTGTCCTGTTCACCTGTCAGTTCATATTCTCTCTTTTTTGTCTTTTCATCTTCATTTGTAGAGTTACATTCTATCTTTTCATTATATTTGCTTTCATTTTTGTACATATATAAGTTTTCTTTTCTTTTTTTTAAAATATTTAATTTATTTATTTGACAGAGAGAGATCACAAGTAGGCAGAGAGGCAGGCAGACAGAGAGAGAGAAGGAGGAAGCAGGCTCTCTGCTGAGCAGAGAGCCCAATGTGGGGCTCGATCCCAGGACCCTGAGATCGTGACCTGAGCCAAAGGCAGAGGCTTAACCCACTGAGCCACCCAGGCGCCCCAAAATGGATGCATTTCAAGAGACCTATAAACTACCAAAACTGAAACAGGAAGAAATGGAAAACCCAAACAGACCCATCACCAGCAAGGAACTTGAAACAGTAATCAAAAATCACCCAACAAACAAGAGTCCAGGGCCAGTTGGCTTCCCAGGGGAATTCTACCAAAGATTCAAAGAAGAATTAATACCTATTGTTCTGAAGTTATTTCAAAATACAGAAATGGAAGGAAAACTTCCAAATTCTTTCTATGGGCTAGCATTACCTTGATCCCAGAAGCAGACAAAGACCCCACCAAAAAGAATTACAGACCAATATCCCTGATGAACATAGATGCAAAAAAAGTCTCACCATGATACTAGCCAGTAGGATCCAGCAGTACATTAAAAGGACTATTCACCACGAACAAGTGAGATTTATTCCTGGGCTGCAAGGATGGTTCAATATCCAGAAATCAGTCAATGTGATACTCTACATTAATAAAAGAAGGACAAGAACCATATGAGCCTCTCAATAGATGCAGAAAAAGCACTGGACAAGGTACAACATCCTTTCTTGATTAAAACTCTTCACACTGCAAGCACAGAGGGAACATACCTCAATAACACAAAAGCTGTATTTGAAAAGTCCACTATGAACATCATTCTCAATGGGGAAAAACTGAGACCTTTACGCCTAAGGTCCTGGACATGGCAAGGATGTGCGATCTCACCATTGTGGTTCAAAATAGTACTAGAAGTCTACCCTCAGCTTTCAGACCACAAAAAGAAATAAACGTATCTGAATAGGCAAAGAAGAAATCAAACTCTTACTCTTCACAGGTGACGTGATACTCTATGTGGAAAACCCAAAAGACTTCACCCCAAAATTGCTAGAACTCATACAAGAATTCAGCAAAGTGGAAGGACATAAAATCATTGCACAGAAATCAGCTGTATTCCTATACACTAACAATGAGACATGAGAAAGAGAAAAGAAGGAGTTGATCCCATTTATAATTGCCCCCCAAATCATGAGATACCTAGGAATATACCTAACCAAAGAGATAAAGAATCTCTATGCAGAAAACTATGGAACACTCAGGAAAGAAATTGAGGAAGACACAAAGAAATGGATAAAACATTCCGTGCTCATGGATTGGAAGAACAAATATGTTAAAATGTCTATGTTACCTGAGCAATCTATACATTCAATGCAATCTCTATCAAAATATCATCAACATTTTTCACAGAGCTGGAACCAATATTCCTAAAATCTATATGGAACCGGAAAAGACCCCAAATAGCCAAAAGAATGTCGAAAAGAAAACCTAGTAACCTCACAGTTCCAGACTTCAAGCCCTATTACAAGGCTGTAATCATCAAGACAGTATGATACCGGCTCAAAAACACACATAGGTCAATGGAACGGAATAGAGAACCCAGAAATGGACCCTCAACTCTATGGCCAACTAATCTTCAACAAAGCAGGAAAGAATATCCAATGGAAAAGAGACAGTCTTCTCAATAAATTGTGTTGGGAAAATTAGACAGCTACATGCAGAAGAATGAGAATGCACCATTTCCTTACATCAAAAACAAAAATAGTCTCAAAACGGATGAAAGACCTAAATGACTTTAGGATTTAGGTGGACAGGAATCCACCAAAATCCTACAGGAGAACGCAAACAGTAACAGCTTAGATTTGGACCATTTGACAACATCTGACAAGGACATAAGAAGAAAAGAACATTACAGGCCTAGATTTCTTTCCTAAAAATAGATACAAAAATTCTAAACAGAAGATTAACAAACAAAAAACACAAAGAGACAAATAAGAGAGACTTCATGTCATGGTGTATATTCCATGAAGACAACATTGGGTTCAAATTTGAGAATCTGTCTATGTATAGCATATTTAGAAAAAACAAGGAAAAATTCCATTATTAATTTTGTACAAGGATA
This sequence comes from Martes martes, assembly GCF_963455335.1. Classification (NCBI taxonomy): domain Eukaryota; kingdom Metazoa; phylum Chordata; class Mammalia; order Carnivora; family Mustelidae; genus Martes; species Martes martes. The sequence goes on from NC_137897.1 coordinate 106,234,739, forward strand.
CAAGTTCAAGAACTATTCATGCTTAAAAATCATCAGCAGGTTGGGGACACCTGGGTGCCTCACTCATTTAAGAGTCTGCCTGCAGTTCAGGTCAGGATCCCAGCGTCCAGGACGGAGCCCCAGATCAGGCTCCTTGTTCACTGGGGAGTCTGCTTTGCCCTCCTCCACTGCCACACCCCCTGCTCGTGTTCTCTCTTTCTCTCTCTCTCCTCCCCCTCACAAATAAATAAATAAAATCTTGAAAAAAATTATTAGCAGGTTAAAATAAAAGCCAGTTTCTTTGACCTAGTAGAGAGTATTCACCTCAAAATATCCTATAGCAAATATTATACTTTATGGTGATATCCCAAACACTTTCTACCTACATTGGCAACTAAGAGAAGGATGTCCACTATCTATTCAAGAGTATATGGAATTCGTCAGGTGTGCTGCAGTGCCAGGAAAATATATTAAGTATAAATTTTGGAAAGGAGGAAGCACTATTAAGGGAGTGACATGGGGCACCTGGGTGGCTCAGTCGGTTCAGCATCTGACTCTTGATTTTGGCTCAAGTCATGATCACAGGTTTGTGAGATCAAGCCCCATCTTGATCTCATACTTGGTGTGAAGACTGCTTGTGATTCTCTCTCTCCCTCTCCCCCTACCCCCCACTCACCAGCACAATCTCTTTTAAAAAAGAGACAGAGATTGACAAAACAAAAGATCAGCAGAAGACACACAAACCTATATATGTAAATATATGTTGAACAACAAATCAATTTTAAAACTACAGATATCTCAATAAAATGTGGGTGAAGTTCCAAAAGGCTTTTCATAAAATACATACATGACTGGCCAATAAAGCACATTATTCAGCACAAAATGCACATGTAGACATAATGAGAGCCCACCACACACACCCACCAGGGTGGCTGAGATTAAAGAGCAAACAATCCTAAAATTTGTATGGAATCAGAAGAGACCCCGAATTGCTAAGGAAATTTTGAAAAACAAAAATAAAACTGGTGGCATCACGTTACCTGATTTCAAGCCTTACTACAAAGCTGTGATCACCAAGACAGCATGGTACTGGCATAAAAACAGACACATAGACCAGTGGAACAGAGTAGAGAGCCCAGATATGGACCCTCAGCTCGACAGTCAAATAATCTTCGACAAAACAGGAAAAAATATCCAGTGGAAAAAAGACAGTCTCTTCAATAAATGGTGCTGGGAAAACCGGACAGCTATATGTAGAAGAATGAAACTCGGCCATTCTCCTACACCGTACACAAAGATAAACTTGAAATGGATAAAAGACCTCAACGTGAGACAGGAATCCATCAGAATCACCCACAGCAACTTCTTTCAAGATACGTCTCCAAAGGCAAAGCAAACAAAAGCGAAAATCAACTTTTGGGGCTTCATCAAGATCAAAAGCTTCTGCACAGCAAAGGAAACAGTCAACAAACAAAGAGGCAACCCACGGAATGGGAGAAGATATTTGCAAATGACAGTACAGACAAAAGGTTGATATCCAGGATCTAGAAAGAACTCCTCAAACTCAACACACACAAAACAGATAATCATATCAAAAAATGGGCAGAAGATATGAACAGACACTTCTCCAATGAAGACATACAAATGGCTACCAGACACATGAAAAAAAGTTCATCATCACTAGCCATCAGGGAGATTCAAATCAAAACCACGTTGAGATACCACCTTACCCCAGTTAGAATGGCCAAAATTAGCAAGACAGGAAACAACGTGTGTTGGAGAGGATGTGGAGAAAGGGGAACCCTCTTACACTGTTGGTGGGAATGCAAGTTGGTGCAGCCACTTTGGAGAACAGTGTGGAGATTCCTCAAGAAATTGAAAATAGAGCTTCCCTAGGACCCTGCAATTGCACTACTGGGTATTTACCATAAAGATACAGATGCAGTGAGAAGGGCCATCTGTACCCCAATGTTTATAGCAGCAATGGCCACGGTCGCCAGACTGTGGAAAGAACCAAGATGCCCTTCAACGGACGAATGGATGAGGAAGATGTGGTCCATATACATTATGGAGTATTATGCCTCCATCAGAAATGATGAATGCCCAACTTTTGTAGCAACATGGATGGGACTGGAATTGATTATGCTGAGTGAAATAAGTCAAGCAGAGAGAGTCAATTATCATATGGTTTCACTTATTTGTGGAGCATAACAAATAACATGGAGGACATGAGGAGATGGAGAGGAGAAAGGAGTTGAGGGAAATTGGAAGGGGAGGTGGACCATGAGAGACTATGGACTCTGAAAAACAAGCTGAGGGTTTTGAAGGGGCAGGGGTGGGAGGTTGGGGGAACCAGGTGGTGGGTATTAGGGAGGGCACGTATTGCATGGAGCACTGGGTGTGATGCAAAAACCATGAATACCGTTATGCTGAAAATAAAAAATGAAAGAAAGAAAAAATATATATTTACCTTAAAAACAAAACAAAACAAAAACAAAACAAAAAAAGAAATTACTGTGGCCTGTCCTTGAGGAAGGTGTATGGTGCACTGCCATAGGTTTATGCTGTTCATTGTTATCTCGTCCCTCCCCCAACTGACCTGTGGCCAAGTACTAGCATGACAGTGCATGGTGGAAAGCTTAGTAATCAGAATTCTTGAAGATTATCAATACTGGATCAGAATGACACTAATTCCAGGAGAAACCAGGTGTCACTGTGGTCCGTCAGTCACAGAGAGGGACAATGGAGGTCAGGTCATTAATGGAATTTTACCTCAGTACTGTCTCTCAGTGGTCTCAGGTTTTCCCCTCATCTACCCCGTGATGATTGCTGGCACCATCAAGGATTTGGAAGATGCAGGGTGGTAATTCTAAACATGTCCCCTTTGCCTTACCTACTTGGCATGTGCAGCACTTTTAGATCTTGGAGAATGACAGCAAATTATAAATTTAGTTGGTTGTTGACTACATTTAAAATGGCCGTGTCACTTGTGGCTCCGTTGTGTTAGCCATCAACACATTCCTGGCATCTGGTATATCTATTTGGTTGAGCAAATGGGTTTTTTTTTTTTTCTATTATAGGAAATATTGCCAGAAAGAGTTTGCCTTCAGATGGAAAGAGCACCATCACTTCCTACCTCGGGCTTATATCAAATCTCTGAGCTTATGTCAGAAACTGTTCCCTAGGGACCTTGATCACCTTTCCCTTACAACGGTCACCACACTATTCCTTTGCATTCAACATTATTCTGATGGAGAAGTAGAAACTAACAGACACGTTGGCAACACACTTGAAAGACAGAATGGAGGAAATAACTCCCACGCAATATCAGAAGCATTGCAACTTAGCCAAATGTTTAGAGATTTAGTGTTCTGGGGCAGGACAAGATTGTGCTTCTCCAGTGAATAGCAAATCAAAAAACCTCAGCTTTCTTACCCTTAAAAAAGGGACACAGCAAAGAGTTGACCTACAAGGTGCTGGTGATAGCACATATGGTTATACTTTTGTGGTACCATGACGCCCTGACAAGTGACCTGAGAACTGGCTGGCTTGGAGTGGGGCCCAGAAGAATAAAGTTCTCTGACCCTACACCTACGGCCTCATGGGGAGCGCCCTGTGACCATGCGACTGAAAAAGAAAAAGCATCATGACTGGTTTTCAGCTGGGACCATCCAATATGCAGGCACTTGTCCATATTAGTTTCCTAATAGTACATAATATGCTACCCCATATTTAGCAGTGCGAAATGACACAAATATATGATCAAGGAGCTCCATAAGTCAGAAGTTCAGGCAGGCTTGATTGGGTTCTCTGCCTAGGGTCTCATGCAATTGAACTCTAGGCGTTGGGCATGCTGGGTCATTAAACGGAGACTCAGAGAGAGAAACTGCTTCCAAGCCCTTCTAGGTAATTGGCAGCTCCAGTTTCCTAAGGCTCTAGGACTAAGGTCTTTTTTCCTTGTTGCCTCACGGCTGAGGCCACTCCGAGCTCCTAGGACCACCCCCATACCTCCCTAGGTGCACCCCTCCATCTTCCAAGCAGTAATGTTGCATCACTATCATGAAAGCAGGGATGCAGATTATGCAGGACCACAAACACGGAACTCCACTTAGCAAGACTGACTGGTGTTTCCGATACTACTGACTGCTCCTCCATCTGCCAGCAGCACAGACCAACACTGAGCTCCTGATATGGCACCACACCCCCAAGTGGTCAATCAGCTAATATCAGGAGGCAGATGGATTATTTTGGTCTGCTTTCCTCAGGGAAAGGAAGCTCTTTGTACTCAAACAGCAGACACTGATACTGGAAATGGATCTTCCTTTCCACTCATAATTTTTGAGAAAACCAACAACATTCATGGGATTTAGAAAATGCCTTATCCACTGTTACAGTACTCCACAAAGCATCACTTGTAAACAAGGAAATTGCTTCTCGGGGCCTGTGTTCATCAAATTCAGTGGGTGTATTATAGTAGTAGCAGGTGTATGTAGTAGGTGTACCTCAACATCCTGACGTAAAGGTCTCAAAAATGTCCTGGAATGATCTTTTAAACCCACAGTTACGGTTCTAACTTGGCAGCAGTACCTTGAGGGGCTGGGGTAATATAACTGAGAGGATGTCGATCCTCTACCTCACTGGCCAGTGTATACAGATGTCTCTCCCATAGACACGATTCACACCTTTATTAATGAAGGGATGGCAATTTGAGGGGCTCCTCTCACTATTACTCTTATGTATCCAGTAGCCAAATTTTGCTTCTAGTCCCCACAACCTTGGGCGTCCCTGCACTAGACGTCTTTATCCAAAGGAGAAATGCTTTCCACAAGAGCCCTAACAATGACTCCATTGAGATGGAAACAGACTCTGCCAAGGCGTCAGGCTGCAGTGTTCCCCTCCCTCAATCATCAGGCAATCCTGATGGGATCCCACACAGTGTGGGGAGATGGAACCTGACTAGTAAGGACACAGGACTGCCGTGACAGAAAATCCTGAGGAGGACTATGTCCACGATATTTGGGTTCTTCTCAGCACTCTCACGTTGGTGATTAAAGTCAAAGGGAAATTATAGCAACTCAGTGCAGGCAGGACCTCTAAGGGTCGGGTCCATCAGTATTTACATTGTGAGTCATTCCCTCAGGCCATATGACCAGCTGAGGGGCTGTCTCAGGCAAAAGGAAAAGAAGTGGAGAATGGATGGGGCGATGGCTGGCTCAGTCAGTGGAGCACATGATTCTTGATCGTGGGGTTGAGTTTGAGCCCTCCACTGGGTATAGAGATTACTTAAAATATAAAATTTTTTTAAAAAAGAAGAAGTGGCTAGTGTAGAAGACGGGTATAAATACCAACTACTGTCCTGTGACCAGCTGGGGAGCTAGGATATACTGTAGGCTGGTAAATTCAGAGCACCCCCCCCCCACTTCAGGGGGAAAACAAACAACAAATTATCCTTTCAATGCATTGCTAAAACCAAACTTTACTAACAGAAATTTATAACATTAATAACATTAAAGTTCCAATGCTTTTCCTTAGCCTCAAGAGGACAGTTTTCTTAACTAACACAAGCTAGAAGCCATCAACAATATCTGCTTTCATTCTAGGAGAGCAAACTGGTTCAGGTTACACATTGATAACTTGATAACAGAACTACAACTTTGGGGTGTGATTATCTTTCTTTTTCTTTTTAATTTTGTATTTCTTTTCAGCATAACAGTATTCATTGTTTTTTCACCACACCCAGTGCTCCATGCAAACCGTGCCCTCCCTAATACCCACCACCTGGTTCCCCCAACCTCCCTCCCCCCGCCCCTTCAAAACCCTCAGCTTGTTGTTCAGAGTCCATAGTCTCTCATGGTTCACCTCCCCTTCCAATTTCCCTCAACTCCTTTCTCCTCTCCATCTCCCCATATCCTCCATATTATTTGTTATGCTCCCCAAATAAGTGAAACCATATGATACTTGACTCTCTGTTTGACTTATTTCACTCAGCATAATCTCTTCCAGTCCCGTCCATGTTGCTACAAAAGTTGGGTATTCGTCCTTTCTGATGGAGGCATAATACTCCACCATGACCAGGTGGGATTCATCCCTGGGTTACAAGGACGGTTCAACATTCACAAATCAAGCAATGTGATAGAACAAATCAATAAGAGAAGAGAGAACCACATGGTCCCCTCAGTTGATGCAGAAAAAGCATTTGACAAAATCCAGCATCCGTTCCTGATTAAAACGCTTCAAAGTATAGGGATAGAGGGAACATTCCTGAACTTCATCAAATCTATCTATGAAAGACCCACAGCAAATATCATCCTCAATGGGAAAAGCTTGCAGCCTTCCCATTGAGATCAGGAACACGACAAGGATGCCCACTCTCACCACTCTTGTTCAACATATTATTAGAAGTACTAGCAACAGCAATCAGACAACAAAGAGAAATAAAAGGTATCCAAATTGGCAAGGAAGAAGTCAACCTCTCTCTCTTCGCAGATGACATGATTCTTTATATGGAAAACCAGAAAGACTCCACCCCCAAACTTCTAGAACTCATACAACAATTCAGTAATGTGGCAGGATACAAAGTCAATGTACAGAAATCAGTGGCTTTCTTATACACTAACAATGAAAATACAGAAAGGCAATTTGGAGAATTGATTCCATTTACTATAGCACCAAGAACCATAAGACAGTCTCTTCAATAAATGGTGCTGGGAAAACCGGACAGCTATATGTAGAAGAATGAAACTCGACCATTCTCCTACACCATACACAAAGATAAACTCGAAATGGATAAAAGACCTCAACATGAGACAGGAATCCATCAGAATCACCCACAGCAACTTCTTTCAAGATACGTCTCCAAAGTTGATGGAAACAAAAGCCAAAATCAACTTTTGGGACTTCATCCAGATCAAAAGCTTCTGCACAGCAAAGGAAACAGTCAACAAAACAAAGAGGCAACCCACGGAATGGGAGAAGATATTTGCAAATGACAGTACAGACAAAAAGTTGATATCCAGGATCTATAAAGAACTCCTCAAACTCAACACACACAAAACAGAAAATCATATCAAAAAATGGGCAGAAGATATGAACAGACACTTCTCCAATGAAGACATACAAATGGCTACCAGACACATGAAAAAATGCTCATCATCACTAGCCATCGGGGAGATTCAAATCAAAACCACGTTGAGATACCACCTTACCCCAGTTAGAATGGCCAAAATCAGCAAGACAGGAAACAACGTGTGTTGGAGAGGATGTGGAGAAAGGGGAACCCTCTTACACTGTTGGTGGGAATGCAAGTTGGTGCAGCCACTTTGGAGAACAGTGTGGAGATTCCTCAAGAAATTAAAAATAGAGCTTCCCTAGGACCCTGCAATTGCAGGGGTGTTTACCCCAAAGATACAGATGTAGTGAAAAGAAGGGCCATCTGTACCCCAATGTTTATAGCAGCAATGGCCAGGGTCGCCAAACTGTGGAAAGAACCAAGATGCCCTTCAACGGATGAATGGATAAGGAAGATGTGGTCCATATACACTGTGATTACCTTTCTTGAGGAGGTGGTCAGGTTTGATTTTTCTAGTGCCTTCTGCAGGTGTCTTTTTTATGTTTTTAAGAGATTTTATTTATTTATTTGACAGACAGAGATCACAAGTAGGCAGAGAGGCAGGCAGAGAGAGAGGGGGGCGGGAAGAGAAGCAGGTTCCCTGCTGAGCAGACAGCCTGATGCAGGGCTCAATCCCAGGACCCTGGGATCATGACCCAAGCCAAAGGCAGAGGCTTTAACCCATTGAGCCACCCAGGTGCCCCTGCAGGTGCCTTATTAAGTCTCCTCTTTTAAATCCGAAAATAAAGAGACAATTCATTAACCAAAGACACCCAAAGAACCCATAATGTGGGAGGCTCCATAGGGGATAGAAGGGGGAACTTACAATCTAGACGGAATAGAAAACGGACCCTCATGGTAAGGGACAATCCAGGAAATACAAAGAGTATCAGTTCAGGGCCAATGCCTATACCTCAAACTGCAGTGTAAATAGAAGTCTCCTTGAATTTGGAAGAGTGAGTGAGACTCAGGTAATATCAATCTAAATAACAACACGGAAAATATGAACTCTGAAGACCAGGGTTGAGAAACTGCAGGCAGGGTCCCACCCATCCCTCAGCCTGCACCACACTGGGCTCCACTGGGCTACAGTGTTTCTCTCCATACCCACGTTGCTGTTTCCTTGATGGACAATGAAACAAAAATTTTCCCGCAATTCTAAAGATCCTTCCATTCCTTCAAGCAATTTGAAGACTCTTTCATATTCTGGTGATATTTGGGGGTGGGGGGACTTCAGTGTTTCTAAAGTACAAAGTGGAGGTAGAACTCAATCTTGGTGTCTCAACAATCATTCAAGGGCTAGAATGTTAACAGAATACCTGTGTTTTCCATGGTTACTTTCAGATACCCAACAGATCCACCAATGGAACTCTGGTACACAATAACCAATTGAGTAATACAACGAAAAACAACAAAAAAGTGTTTTACTGGGACATTTCGGTAATAACATGGAGGACATGGGGACGTGGAGAGGAGAAGGGAGTTGGGGGAAGTTGGAGGGGGAGACGAACCCTGAGAGACTGTGGACTCTGAGGAACTAACTGAGGGTTTTGGAGGGGAGGGGGGTGGGAGGCTTGGTGATTCTGGTGGTGGGTATTGTGGAGGGCACCTATTGCATGGAGCACTGGTTGTGGTGCATAAACAATGAATTCTGGAACACTGAAAAGAAATTTAAAAAATAAATAAAAATTAAAAAAATAAAAAATAAACAGGGCCATCCTAAAGTATGTGAAAACATAAATCTGGGAAAGAATGAGTCTCTCAGGTCCATCGAATCTAGTCTAAATCATAGAATGGGAAAGAATTCCTATGATTTCACTGATAAAACTTTTATTCTACTTACTTTGTCTAAATTGTTGAATTTCCTTCTTTTTTTTTAAATTTTATTTATTTATTTGACAGACAGAGATCACAAGTAGGCAGAGAGGCAGACAGAGAGAGAGAGGGGGAAGCAGGCTCCCTGCTGAGCAGAGAGTCGGATGTGGGGCTCGGTCCCAGGACCCTGGGACCATGACCTGAGCTGAAGGCAGAGGCTTTAACCCACCGAGCCATCCAGGCGCCCCTTGAATTTCCTTCTTTAATTGATATTTCATTTCAGCACTGATCTCCACTGGTATTGGCAGTTGATCTGGCACAACTCCTGACACAGACGTTGCTGTGACCATGGGCTCATCTGCAGAGAGACAGCTGGGAATGATTCCTCCTACCAGGGCATCACTACCAGGTCTGTGAATCAGCCCACCCTTGTTGACCCTGGCTAAGTCAGGACACAAAGAATCTGATTGTGTGGAATACCGTCTCTTGCCATACTCACAAGCTCTGGAGATCAGATTTTGACCAGAAGCCATCAGGTGGGGATTGACCACTTCCCCTTCCCTCCCCGTGGATACTGCGAATGACAGGTGCCTCTGGAAACTTCACTGAATGAGGAGCTGCAATGATGTGCATTTCAGCAACCCCATACGCACATCCATATGCTTCACAGTCTCTAATATTTCTTTTTGCAGCAGAATACACCGGCTTGATGGATCAGTACTGAAAATTTGACCTCATGAAAACTAAAACAACAAAGAAGCCTCTTCTATTCTTGTCACTATGCATACACACAGAAACAGACTTGGACGATATAACTAATCAACAAACATTCACAGAGCCCTGGGACTTGGGATTCAATGTTCCCTTGATGCACTCTACAAGGTGAAGAGTTGAACGTGTCACTTGATGTCACAATGCCTGACATTGGCACTAATCATTAGAGATCCCAGTCAGTAAATGAGCTTCCTCATCTGGCTTTTCTGTCTTAGAAGACCACTTCTTTTTCTACACCAAGTCCTGCACCTCTACTGCATTTACTCCTCCACCTTTGTGCCAGGCATGTGTCCCAAACTGGGAGATTGGCAGAGAACCAGACAGACAGAACAGACAAAGACAATCCCAAACCTTAAGGAACTTACATCCTCATGGGAGAAGGCAGACAGTACATATAAAAAAGGTAAAGTTGACTTTGTGTTAGGAAGGAAGTCAGCAGGGATGAGACCAGGAGCAGGAGGGGAAGCCTCCATGACTCAAGGCTGGGCAGGGTACTCTGAGGAGGTGACCCCTGGGAAGAGCTTGGAGCGGGAGCAGGAGTTAGAGCAGGCGTATGCACACCCGTGTGCAGGAGTTCTAGCTTCTGTGAGGACCATGCAAGGCCCCAGGAAGAGATGAGCTGGGTCAGTGGAGCAAAGGTCAGAGGCAGAGAGAGCAAGAAGGACATGGAGAAGACCCGTGATGGCAGGAGAGGATGGCAGGGCCAGGTCACACAGGGTGCACAGACCAGCATTGGGAGCTCCGCCTCTGCTCTGAGTGTTCGAGGAGTTGAAGACTGGTTTCAGGACGGGCATGTCACAACCCAATTTCTGTATGGACACGGTCACTCTAGGTGTATGGCAACATGCAAGCTCAGAACCTAGCAGAACAGCTTGCTGAGTGATGAGGCGGTGTGGATTGAGGGACTGTATAACAGTGGGACTCAGGAATGATGACAGTGTTAAGAGGAGAGAAAGAAGATCAGAGAGGGGAATGAAGGCATATTCCATGGGGAGAAGGAAACCAGTAGAGTGTGGAGTTTGGGAAGCCAGGCTTGTCTCCATGAAGGGCAGAGTGAACACCGGGTCCAGTGTGGCTGAGAAATTAATGACAGCATCACCCATAGCTGGCGAACGTGATAGGAATTACTACCATGGAGTAGTGGAGACAGAAGCAGGTTTCACTGAGTCAGGACAGGAAGGGGAGGGGAGGAGAGGCATCGTCACCATCTTCCAAGGACATGGTTGAGCCCCCAGGGTGGGATGCACCTTCTCCGTCCTGTTCCACTGACAGTAGCACCATGCTCAACATTTTCTTAGACGCCAGAGGACTCATGGTTTCTCCACGATGTTTCATTTGGTTTTCAGGCCCAGCAGCAAACTCCTCTGCTTTATCACTCATCACTTCCTAAGGAGCATCAGGAAACAAGTTCCATTAATGACAAAAATGTAGCCACGCCCAAACTGTATTCTACATTTGTGTAGGCAACATGCATCTGCATCATTTATATGAGTTTTCTCAGGGGCCAAGGTTTACCATGCCCACAAACACTCTGTATGGGAAAACAGAGGAAGTGAATATACCAGTGTAGTCCAAGGGAAATACTGTACATGATGAATCGGATAGCTTGCAGAGGGGAGATAGTCCAAGATGATGGAGGAGTAGAAGACCTTTGTTTGTGTCATCCAAGGTATTCGGCTAGGTAGCTGTCACATCATTCTGAACACCTGGAAATGAACCAGAGATCTAAGAACAGGATAGCTGCAACTCTATAAATAGAAAAGCGACCGCTTTCTGCAAGGTAGGAGGTGTTAAGTGAATCCTAGGCAATCTATGGGAAGATAAACCATGGGGGAAGGGAGCCTCAGGTGGTGAGGTGGAGCAGAACCCTAGGTGGGGCAGTGTGGTCCCAGGATCCTCAGGGTCATAGGATGACTGGGGTGCCTGTCTGTGTCAGAGTTCCCAGGCATCAGAATGGGGAATCCAGCTGCAATCAGAAAGCCCAGGAGTGGGCTCTCAGATCTGGGTTGCCATATACCACGAACCTGCACGGTTGGGCAACTGGTCCCTGAGCAGTGGTCCAGTGAATGGCAGAACTGCAAAAGGACCCTCCTCCATCCTCCCAGAAGGAATGGCACAGGTGTACTCCAAAGGAGCCAGCAGGGTTTGGAGATCCAAAAGGGGGTTGTGTGCCTGAGACAGAAACACTCGGTCACAGGCTGGGTGAGCACGGAGTGCAGATGGAGACCAGGGAGACAGGACTGACTGACTACTTTTCCCTGAGAGCGCACTGAGGAGTGGGGCCTCATGCTCTCCTCTCTGGGGCTGGAGACTGGGAGGCCGCCAGTTTCATTCCCATGCACAAAGGCTATGTGCAAAGTCTTCAGGAAACAAAAGCCACGTAGAGCAAAATGGAGCCGCTTACGTAGACTGTCTTCCCCAGGCAAGAGCAGTACAATTCCATGCAGGGCAAAGACATTTGAAAACCAGTACAACAGCTCTCTCCCCCTAGAATATCAGGAAGAACAATGGCTAAGACAAAGTTTACCAATAATAGAGAACTGCAAATCCCCAGCACTAGTGAAAAATAGGATGTAGAATTCACGCTTTCCCCATCCCCAAGATTCTTTAGTCTTTCAATTTTAATATTTCTTCTCTTTCCTTTTCAACCAATTTCTTATTTTAAAATCTCTTTTTTAACACTTTTTTTTAGTTTATTTTTTTATTTCTTTTCAGTGTTCCAGAATTCATTGTTTATGCACCACACCCAGTGCTCCATGCCATTTCCGTTTTTACAGCCACATTCTACTCTTTCATCATATTTAATTTTATTTCTGTATCTATCTATCTATGTATCTATCTGTATATGTTTTCTCTTTACAATTTTCAGATAGAGTTTTCTAACAAGCAGATCAAAATACACACAGGATCCAGTGTATAGCTCTGTTCTGTTCACCTATTTATATTCTCCCTCTTTTTTCCCCCCAGTTTCTGGTGTCCTACAATGTGTTTATTGAATATTTCTCTAGGGTCATTGCTCCCTTTTTAGTATTTTGTTCTCTCGTCCATCTATGCTTCTCTGGACAGAATGACAAGATGGAAAAACTCACCTCAAAAAGGAGTATGAGAGGTACTACTGACTGCCAGGGACCTGATCAGGATGGATATACATAAGAGGTCAGAACTGGAGTTCAGAATAACGAATATAAAGATACTAGCTGAGCTTGGAAAAAGCACAGAAGGCACTAGAAAATCCCATTCTGGAGAAAGAAAAGAACTAAATTTAACCATGTTGAAATAAAAAAGACTATGAATGAGAGGCAATCAAAATGGAGGCTCTAAGTGCTAGGGTAAATGAGGCAGAAGAGAGTTAGTGATACAGAAGACAAAACGGTGGAGAATAATGAAGCTGAGGATAAAAAAGAGAGAAACAACTACTGAACCATGAGAAGAGAATTGAAGAGATAAGTGATGCCATAAAGTGAAACAATATTAGAATAATTGGGATCCCAGAATAAGAGGAAAGCAGGCGAGATGAACATATATTGGAGCCAATTATAGTGGAGAACTTCCTTAATCTGAGGAACGAAACAGGCATTCAAGTCCAGGAGGCACAGAAAATCCCCCTCAAAATCAATAAAATAGGCAAACACCCCAACATATAATAGTGAAACTTGCAAATCTGAGAGACAAGGAGAAAACCTTGAAAGCAGCAGAAGACAAGAGTCCTGTAGCCTACAAGGGCGGAAACATACGAATGGCAGCAGAACTGTCCACAGAGACATGGAAGACCAGAAAGGACTGGCATGATATACTCGGGGTGCTAAAAGGGAAAAATACAGAGCCAAGAATATTTTATCCAGCTAGGATATCATTCAAAATATAAGGAGTGATAAAAAGCTTCCAGGAAAACAGAAACTAAAAGATTTGGGGACCCCTAAATCAGCCCTAACAAAATATTAAAAGGGATCCTTTAAGGACAGAGGGAGCCCAAATAGAACATAGACCAGAAAGGAATAGAGATAACATATAGAAACAGTGACGTTACAGGTAATACAATGGCACCAAATTCATATCTTTCCATAGTCACTGTGAATGTAAGTGGGCTAAACGCTCCAATCAAAAGACACAGGATATCAGACTGGATAGAAAAGCAAGACCCATCAGTGTGTTGTCTGCGAGAGACTCATTTTAGATCCAAAGACAACTCCAGATTGAAAGTGGGGGGGAGGCTGGAAAAAAATCGATCATGCTAATGGACATCAAAAGAAAGCACGGGTGGCAATCCTCCTACCAGGCAACTTAGATTTTAAACCAAAGACTGTACTAAGACATGAGGATGGACACTATATCATGATTAAAGGGTCTGTTCAACAAGAAGATCTCACAATGATAAATATTTATGCCCCTAACATGGGAGCAGCCAGTTATATAAACCAATTAATAACAAAACTAAAGAAACATATCAATAATAATACGATAATAGAAGGGACTTTAACACCCCCCTGAGTACAACGAACAGATCATCTAAGCAAAAGAGCAACAAGGAAACAAGGGCTTTGAATGACACAGTGGACCAGATGGATGTCACAGATATATTCAGTTCCATCCTAAGGCATCAGAATACACATTCAGATTGGGATCGTTCCCTACACATTTTTGGGCCACAGTGCTTTCCAACTGGAACTCAACCACAAGAAGAAATTTGGAAAGAACTCACACACATGGAGGCTACAGAGCATCCTACTATAGAATGCATGGGTCACCCAGGAAATTATAGAAGAATTTTAACAATTAATGGAAAGAAATTAAAATGAAAACACAGCCATTCACATCCTTTGGCATGTAGCAAAGGCAGTTTAGAGGGAAGCAGACAGCATTACAAGCCTTTCTCAAGAAACAAGAAAACGTCTCAAACATACAACCTAACCTTTCTCCTAAAGGAGATGGAGAAAGAACAGCAAAGAAAGCCTAATCCCAGCAGGGGAAGAGAAATAATCAAAGTTAGAGGGCAAATCAGTGAACTAGAAATCAAAAGCAAAGTGGAACGGAACAACAAAACTAGGAGCTTGTTCTTTGAAAGAATTAATAAGACCGATAAAGCCCTGACCGACACATCAAAAAGAAAAGAGAAGCGACCCAAAGAAATAAAATCATAAATGAAAGAGGGGAGATCTTGGCTTATTTCACTCAGCATAATCTCCTTCAGTCCTGTCCATGCTGATACAAAAATTGGGCAGAGAGAGTCAGTTATCATATGGTCTCACTTACTTGTGGAGCATAGGGAATAACATGGAGGACATGGGGACATGGAGAGGAGAAGGGAGTTGGGGGAAATTGAAGGGGGAGATGAACCATGAGAGACTGTGGACTCTGAGGAACTAACTGAGGGTTTTGGAGGGGAGGGGAGTGGGAGTTTGGGTGAGCCTGGTGGTGGGTATTGTGGTGGGCCCATGTTGCATGGAGCACTGCGTGTGGTACATGAACAATGAATTCTGGGACACTTAAAAGAAATTTAAAAAATAAATAAAAATGTTTTTAAAAGGAAAAATAAATAAATAAATAAATACTTACATAAAAATAATAAAAATTAAAACTAAAAAAAAGAGAGAGAAGAATGTTAAGAACATCAAAACCCAGGAAGTAAACCTAATGAAAGTTGTGTTGGAGCACTCCATGTAAAACAGAACACCTCACCAAAATATACTAAAGGTTTCAGCAGTGGGGAGTTAGAAATTTTGCCTGGATTGCAAGACTCATTATTAAGTCATTATTGTCATCTCGGCCCAAAATAATTATTGCATCATACTTAAAATGTAAGTATTTTTTTCATTTAAAATTTTAAAACCCCACTCTGTTAATATTGGAGATCATTCATGAGCTGATACTAAGGAGTATATGGATATCAAAGGGCCTAGAAGAGCTGAGACATCTTTAAGCAAAAGCACCAGGTTGAAAGACACACACGGCCAGACAGCAGATGTAGGAGCCAGGACAACACTGTGGGGCTGGAGCAAGGGTGGGTAGATACACCAGTGAGACAGGACAGAGAGTCTAGACATAACTCTGGAAATAGCAGGTGCTAGATTGCTAACATCGTGGCCTGCAAACTTTTGTGATCCACTCAGTAAGTCCTCCTGCTCCCTGGGGGGGACTGCACCTCTGCTCTGATTCCCTTCCTGTCCATACAACATAAATCTCCCATGAATAGGAGAGCTAGAAGAAACTTAGGATATTACCTTCATGGTTTTAAAAGGTAAAGCTTTTGAAAAGAATAAAAGCACTGACAATGCAGAATAGATCTATTAAGTAGACTTAATTAAACTGAAAACTTCTTTTCATCAAAAAGGCACTATTAAGGGAGTGACATGGGGCGCCTGGGTGGCTCAGTCGGTTCAGCATCTGACTCTGGATTTTGGCTCAAGTCATGATCACAGGTTTGTGAGATCAAGCCCCATCTTGATCTCATACTTGGTGTGAAGACTGCCTGTGATTCTCTCTCTCCCTCTCCCCCACCCCCCACTCACCAGCACACTCTCTTTTAAAAAAGAGACAGAGATTGACAAAACAAAAGATCAGCAGAAGACACACAAACTTATATATGTAAATATATGTTGAACAACAAATCAATTTTAAAACTACAGATATCTCAATAAAATGTGGGTGAAGTTCCAAAAGGCTTTTCATAAAATACATTCATGACTGGCCAATAAAGCACATTATTCAGCACAAAATGCACATGTAGACATAAGGAGAGCCCTCCCCCACACACCCAACAGGGTGGCTGAGATTAAAAACTCACTATGACAAGTGTTTCTGAGTATAGAAGGCAACCAACAGGAACTCCCACCTCCCGGTTTAGGACTAAGGTAGCATCCTAAGACGTGTCCCCTCACCAGCACTGAGAATTATACAAGGATCGTCCCTCAAAGAACTCAAGACACCACCAAGGACAGCCTCGTCTCCAACATGGCTGAGACAAGCTGCCCAGAAAATGCCTCCCCGGTGCTGAGGGCAGAACCCACCCACGTCTCTCCACACAGCTGAGGTAGATCCTCCAGGAAGACACCGCAACCGATGGAGAGTCACCTCCAGGTCACAGAGTGAGCCCCCAGGGAAAAGAATCCACACTCCCAGAGTTAAAATCCCGACCTTGTTCCAGGAGGCTGGAAGCAACTCACACAATGGCAGTAAAGTTGTGGTGCCTCTCACGTGGAACTTTCTAGAAATGTGCCTCCTGGGAGTTGCTGGAAATATGCCCCCTAGATGGTCTGGGTGTGGTGTGCAAAGAGAGCTGCCTGGCCAGAAGGTCGATCTATTATTACTGCCCCAGGGAGGTGAAAGGGCCAAGGGGTGTTCCTGGCCACACTGCCCTGCAGCAGCCCGACCCCTAAGTGTGTAAGGTGACGTTCCCGTTTCTGGAAAAGCCTCATGCGCCCCAGGATCCTGCTGTGCCTGCTGTGCCTGCTGTGCCTGCTGCCCAGAATAGGGAAGCAAGACGTCCAGGCCGAGTTTCAGGCGCCCCCTGAAGGCAGAACTCGGTCACACAGGCCACAGGAAAAAACATTTCTAGGAACCAAAACTTTTGTTTACATATCAGGTGAAAAGGTTCTTTTTGAAGCTGAGATTGAATAAATCAAAAACTGGTCCCCTGTTTTAACATAAAAAGAGGAGGAACATTTGATGATCATAATTCCGAGGAAAAATTGAAAGAATTTGCTAAAAATTTGTCTACACAAATCTACATTGCCGGCTATTCTTGGGGGAGAAACATTTGAAGTATTTCTTGTACATAAAATGAAAGCAAGACAAGATGCTTACCGTCGCCCCTTCTATTCAACACTCTCTACAGGGGTCCTGCCTGGCATCTTAAGATGGTGACTTTACTGTGCTCACAGAGAGAGCTCTGGACTGTTCCGTGTTGGACGAGCCCAAGGAGGGGCACATTTCAGGGATTCACCAAGCACATTAAATAGTAACAATTGTGTGGGAACAGAGATTTGTGGGGAGCTCTAATCAGTTTAGTCCCCTCCAGTAGCTGACAGGTCGCTGGTGTTCCAAGCTACTGTGGACGTGAGGTCCTTGGTTTCAAGGCCAGCACAGAGCTGAGGAGGGGGCAGTAGGAACAGTGCTGGTGACAACAGCCCAAAGCTCACTCTCCCTACTGGGATGGAACCATCTTTCTTGATGGGACACTCTTCCGGTTTTTGCTGGGCTTGGGTTAATTTTCATGGTTCTGAAACCAGTTAATTACACAGGATTTGCCCGTGTTCTCATTGCCTGTATGCTGGAGTGGGTTTTCACAGGCCCTGCCTCCACCGACCCAGACACGCCTCCGCGTATAGGCTACATCTTATACTATGTATCACTCCAGGGTATCCGACCGTAGACTATTTATACTGTTTCCCTTTTTGTTCTGGAAGGAAACTCGTATAGGCGGTGCCTCCATATTGTGAAAACCACCTGCAAAGGAGGCCTCCCGCGGCCCCTCAGAGGCAGGGTTCGCGTATGAGGAAGAAAGGGTTCAGGAACACGTGCGAAGGGATCGCAGCCCCTCCCCACGCAGAACCCACGCAGCGCCAGGGAGCGGACCCGTTGTCTGCACGTCGTCGTAGCGCGGACCGAAAAGGGGCGGAAGGAGAACCACGGAGGCTCTCACTTTAGATGGGGTGACAAGCGCCTCAACGAGGAAGTGGCATTTGAGGAGAGAGGGGAAGGGCGACAAGACTTGGGAAGCGTAACTGAGGCAGCAGGAAGTCCAGCTGCAAAGACCCCGGAAGGGCTGGGGCTCCAGCTGCCAGTGCGGGGAAGCAGGAAGCTGGGGTGGCTGCAGCGCAGGGATGGGGGAAGCGCTGGGGGTCCCGAGTGTGCTTGGACAATTACACCGCTCTTTTCAGCTTCCCCGTCCATGATTGCACTTGTCAGTCCTTCCTGGCTGAATAGTTTAAATGTTGGAAATCATTTTAACTGTTTAGAACATTTTTAAAATATTTTATTTGTCAAAGACAGAGAGAGCACAAACAGGGGCGAGGCAGGCAGAGGGAAGAGGAGGCTCCCCACTGAGCGAAGAGCCGGATGCGGGACTCTACCCCAGGAAAATGGGATCCTAACCTGAACTGAAGGCAGAGGCTTAACTGACAGGGCCACCAAGGTGTCCCTGTTTCAAACAGTTTAAAGGGAAGTTTATACAGCCCTGACTGCATAAACAACTTTTTCTAGAAGCCTTATGTGCTCGTCCTGACCCATGGAGGGAATCTTGCTGTGCTTGGACATGAAAGGGGGATCTTGCCATGCACTTTATGAAACTTTATAAAACATAAGGTCACCAAATTGGATTCAAGGGGGCCAGTAGGGGGAGCACTGATGCGCTACCCCTGGTTATCCATTGCACACCCATAGGAGGAATTTACCATGCAAGTCCATACTACTTCAGCTGCTCCCTTACTATCCCAGCAGGAAGAAGAAAGATTTTCCTCCTCCCCCAGCAACAGCCCAGGCAAAGAGGGACACTCACAGCTCAGCCAATGAGAAGTAGCTATACTTTCAAATCCCAGTTTACTGCAGTGGACTTTATTTTATAACAGCTTTCCAAATGCCCATTCTCCTCTGATAAAAGAGGCTTCTTCTCCTTTGTTCTCTGAACCTGCTTATGGTTTTGCTGTAACTTGTTTATTCTGGATTGCTATTTTCTGTTTTTTTCCAAGTAAATGCATTTTGTTGGCAAATAACTGACAGTTTTACTTGTTTTAAGAATTTATTAATTAATTTGAGAAAGAGAGAGCATGAGCAGGGGGAGGATCAGAGGGCTAGGGAGTTGCAGACTTCCCACTGAGCATGGATCAAGCTGGGCTTGATCCAGGGACCCTGGGATCATGACCAAAACCAAAGCCAGATGCTTAACCAACTGAGCCACCTCAGTGGCCCAACAGATTTATTTTTAAGGTTCACAACTTCTTCACTTGGGAAGCAAAGTCCTGGCACTTGTTAGTCTGTAGATCTCAGTTTAGTAAGGAATCCAGGTTCCCTTTTGTGAAGGAAGGGCACAGTGCTGTACCGTTCTCAAGAGCACACGCCATGGGCTGAGGGACACTGGGATTCACTCTGGCTTCAGCTCCCAGCCAGCTGTCAGACCTGGAGTAAGGACAGGCTCTCTGTGGGGTCAGTGTCTTCAGGTGTTAAGTGGAAATTGTGACCTCTGCCTCATTAGGTGGCTGTGGGGTTCTGGTGAGGAGGATGGTAAGAAACCAAAGTCTACCCTGGCACGTTTGAGGTGCTTGGGAAAGGTTCTGCTCAGGCTTGGTGCTGCCTATAGGAGACAAGCATGGCCCAATACCTCAGAGAGGCTACAGGCTCTGGGCCAGAGGGAAGTACAGCGTGGGCCATTCACTGGGGGCCAGTGATCTCCTTTGGGGAGTACACAGACAGCAGACTCCCCTCTGGGCCAGGGATTTGCTGAGGGACTGAAGTTTAGCCCTGTCTGACAGGGTAGCTCTTCCTGAAAGTCCTCAGGGCTGAAGAGCTAAGGGAGAGCCTGAGGCAGATGAAAGCAAGGCCCCCCTCTTCTGGGAGCTCCTGTCAGAAAAGGAGAGTGAGTAGAGAATGTTCCAGAGCCAGAGTCAGATGACAAATAAGGACCAAGGGCAGACTGTGAGCCAGGAGTAGCTGGAGGCTGTGGAGTCTGGGGGCAGCCCTGGAACAGTGGAAAGAGCTTGGCTTCAAGCCAGACCTGGCTCTGAGTGACTGCTCCAGGTCCACCCATGAGCATATATTGCTCATGACCTGGGGTTGTATGCCTAACCCTTCTGTGTTTCCACATCCCCTCCTACAAACCGAGGCCCCTGACAGCATCAACCTCCCAGACTGGTTGTGAGGGTCAAAAGTAATTCATTTGGTATTTGTTCTAAACCATCTAAGTGACAGCCGCTTATCTAGGTGTGAAAGAACAGTGAACTGGACACTCTTCTCATGCTTCTTCCATTCCAGCTTGGAGATAACACCAAACAATCAGAGGGACTCTAACATGATGTAAGTGCACTGAAAAATGTTGAAGTCAGTTGAAGAGAAGGAACACAAGTAGATGGTACTTTGAATTTGGTGGTCAGGGAAGGTCTCTCTGAAGGACAGACATCTAACCTGAATCAGAGAAAAGGGCTTTGTATTGGGAAAGGCTCAGGTTTCTGCAGATTATCCTCTTTCTCAAGGTGAAAGCAAAAGACAAGACGTGAGTTTTAGTTAAATCTTTGTGGGGGTTCCAATTCATGCCTTTGGGTTTAGGCCCGAGTGTGATCTTTTCTTCCTGAATGTCTGAGCTGCTGTGGTGTCCAACAGGGAGACACCAACCTCATAGACTGTTCAATGAGTTCCAACTTTGCATAAGACCGCTTCCTTATGAAGTTTCAAATCCATGAAACACACACATATGTACACACACACACACACACACACACACACATAAATAAACTGAAAGAGTTTCTAGAGAACAAAGAACAAATATAAAGATGACTTCTGTGGAATTGTTCTGGGTTCTGGAAATCCTTCTTTAATCTGATTAGATTTAAAGCCAGTAGTCTCCAGAAATCAGCATGGAGGTTCCTCAAGAAGTTAAAAATAGATCTACCCCACAATTCAGAAATTGCACTATTAGGTATTTACCCAAAGGTTAGAAAAGTACATATTCTAAGGGGTGAATGCACCCTGATGTTTATAGTAGCATTATCAACAACAGTCAAACTATGGAGAATATCCAAATATGCATTGACTGATAAGTGCATATAAGAAGTTCACTCACTCTCTCTCTCTCTCTCTCTCTCTCTCTCTGTGTGTGTGTACATACACACACACACACACACACACACACACACACACACACACCTATAATGGAATATTACTCAGCCATGAAAAAGAATGAAATCTTCTCATTTGCAACAATTTGGACAGAGCTAGAGCATATTGTGTAAGCGAAATATGTCAGTCAAAGAAAGACAAATACCATATGATTTCACTTACATGTGCAATTTAGAAAACAAAGCAGATAAACATATGCAAGGGGAAAAAAGAGGAGCTGGGAGACAAACCGTAAGAGACTCTTAACGATAGAGAACAAATTGAGAGTTGATGGAGGGAAGTGGGTAGGGGATGGAGTAAATAGGTGATGGGGATTAAGGAGGGCACTTGTTGTGTTGAGCACTGGGTGTTATATGTAAGTGATAAATCATTGAATTCTACTCCTGAAACCAATATTAAACTATGGGTTAGCAAAATAGACTTTTAATAAAAAATTGGAAGAAAAAGCAAAACAAAAACAGAGAGGAAAAAAAAGAAATTGACTTGTTATAAAGAGGTGGAGGTAGATAATCAGATTATAAAAGGTAACATTTGGGAGCTGAAATGCAATAATTATAGTGCTATGATCTGAGAGAAAATGAACTAATAATACTCCTACAATGTCCACTATTTGATTTCCTTTAAAAAATCCTAATCGTTTCTATTTTTTTAATTTATTTTAATAAACATATAATGTATTTTTATCCCCAGGGGTACAGGTCTGTGAATCACCAAGTTTACACATTTCACAGCACTCATCATAGCACATACCCTCCCCAATGTCCATTCCCCATCACCCTCTCCCGTTCCCCCTCCCCCCAGCAAACCTCAGTCTGTTTTTTGAGATGGAGTCTTTTATGGTTTGTCTCCCTCCCAATTCCATCTTTTCATTTTTTCTTTTCCTACCTCCCCCCAAACCCCCACGTTGCATCTCCACTTCCTCATATCAAAGAGATCATGTGATAGTTGTCTTGCTCCGACTGACTTATTTCACTAAGCATAATACCCTCTAGTTCCATCCACGTCGTCGCAAATGGCAAGATTTCATGTCTTTTGATGGCTGCATAATATTCCATTGTGTATATATACCACGTCTTCTTTATCCATTCATCTGTTGATGGACATCTAGGTTCTTTCCACAGTTTGACTATTGTGGACATTGCTGCTATAAACATTCAGGTGCACGTGCCCCTTCGGAGCACCACGTTTGTATCCTTAGGATATATACCCAGTAGTGCAATTGCTGGGTCATAGGGTAGCTCTATTTTCAGTTTTTTGAGAAACCTCCACACTATTTTCGAGAGTGGTTGCACCAGCTTGCATTCCCACCAGCAGTGTAGGAGGGTTCCCCTCTCTCCACATCCTCGCCACCATCTGTATTTCTTGACTTGTTAATTTTAGCCATTCTGACTGGTGTGAGGTGGTATCCCATTGTGGTTTTGATTTGTATTTCCCTGATGCTAAGTGATATGGAGCATTTTTTCATGTGTCTGTTGGCCATCTGGATGTCTTCTTTACAGAAATGTCTGTTCATGTCCTCTACCCATTTCTTGATTGGATTATTTGTTCTTTGGGTGTTGAGTTTGCTAAGCTCTTTATAGATTTTGGATACTAGCCCTTTATCTGATATGTCATTTGCAAATATCTTCTCCCATTCTGTCAGTTGTCTTTTGGTTTTGTTAACTGTTTCCTTTGCTGTGCAAAAGCTTTTGATCTTGATGAAATCTCAATAGTTCATTTTTGCCCTTGCTTCTGTTGCCTTTGGCGATGTTCCTAGGAAGACGCTGCTGCAGTTGAGGTCAAAGAGGTTGCTCCCTGCATTCTCCTCAAGGATTTGGGTAGATTCCTTTCTCACATTGAGGTCCTTCATCCATTTTGAGTCTGTTTTCGTGTGTGGTGTAAGGAAATAGTCCAATTTCATTTTTCTGCATGTGGCTGTCCAATTTTCCCAGCACCGTTTGTTGAAGAGGCTGTCTTTTTTCCATTGGACATTCCTTCCTGCTTTGTCAAAGATTAGTTGACCATAGAGTTGAGGGTCTATTTCTGGGCTCTCTATTCTGTTCCATTGATCTATATGTCTGTTTTTGTGCCAGTACCATACTTTCCTGATGATGACAGCTTTGTAATAGAGCTTGAAGTCTGGAATTGTGATGCCACCGACTTTGGCTTTCTTTTTCAATATTCCTTTGGCTATTCGAGGTCTTTTCTGGTTCCATATAAATTTTAGGATTATTTGTTCTATTTCTTTAAAAAAAATGGATGGGATTTTGATAGGGATTGCATTAAATGTGTAGATTGCTTTAGGTAGAATAGACATTTTCACAATATTTTTTCTTCCAATCCATGAGCATGGAATATTTTTCCATTTCTTTGTGACTTCCTCAATTTCTTTCATAAGTACTTTATAGTTTTCTGAGTATAGAGTCTTTGCCTCTTTGGTTAGATTTATTCCTAGGTATCTTATGGTTTTGGGTGTGATTATAAATGGGACTGACTCCTCAATTTCTCTTTCTTCTGTCTTGTTGTTAGTGTAAAGAAATGCGACTGATTTCTGTGCATTGACTTTATATCCTGACACTTTACTGAATTCCTGTATAAGTTCTAGCAGTTTTGGAGTGGAGCCTTTTGGGTTTTCCACATGTAGTATCATATCCCTGCCGTGTTCCTGACCTTAGCGGAAAAGCTTTCAGTTTTTCTCCATTGAGAATGATATTTGCAGTGGGTTTTTCATAGATGACTTTGATAATATTGAGATTGTGCCTTCTATCCCTACACTTTGAAGAGTTTTAATCAGGAAGGGATGCTGTACTTTGTCAAATGCTTTTTCAGCATCTATTGAGGGTATCATATGGTTCTTACTCTTTCTTTTATTAATGTATTGTATCACATTGATGGATTTGTGGATGTTGAACCAACCTTGCAGCCCTGGAATAAATCCCATTTGGTCGTGGTGAATAATCCTTTTAATGTACTGTTGGATCCTATTGGCCAGTATTTTGGTGAGAATTTTTGCATCTGTGTTCATCAAGGATATTGGTCTATAATTCTCTTTTTTGGTGGGATCCTTGTCTGGTTTTGGGATCAAGGTGATGCTGGCCTCATAAAATGAGTTTGGAAGTTTTCCTTCCATTTCTATTTTTTTGGAACAGTTTTAGGAGAAGAGAAATTAATTCTTCTTTAAATGTTTGGTAGAATTCCCCTGGGAAGCTGTGTGGTCCTGGACTTTTGTTTGTTTGGAGATTTTTGATGACTGTTTCAATCTCCTTACTGGTTATGGGTCTGTTCAGGTTTTCTATTTCTTCCTGGTTCAGTTGTAGTACTTTATATGTCTCTAGAAATGTATCCATTTCTTCCAGGTTGTCAAATTTGTTGGCGTAGAGTTGCTCGTAGTATGTTCTTATAATTGTTT
Organism: Martes martes; assembly: GCF_963455335.1. Classification (NCBI taxonomy): domain Eukaryota; kingdom Metazoa; phylum Chordata; class Mammalia; order Carnivora; family Mustelidae; genus Martes; species Martes martes. The sequence continues at coordinate 106,259,626 of NC_137897.1, forward strand.
GTATTTCTTTGGTGTTGGTTGTGATCTCTCCTCTTTCATTCATGATTTTATTTATTTGGGTCCTTTCTCTTTTCTTTTGGATACGTCTGGCCAGGGGTTTGTCAATCTTATTAATTCTTTCAAAGAACCAGCTCCTAGTTACATTGATTTGTTCTATTGTTTTTTTAGTTTCTATTTCATTGATTTCTGCTCTGACCTTTATGATGTCTCTTCTCCTGCTGGGTTTAGGCTTTCTTTGTTGTTCTTTCTCCAGCTCCTTTAGGTGTAGTGTTAGGTTGTGTATTTGAGACCTTTCTTGTTTCTTGAGAAAGGCTTGTACCGCTATATATTTTCCTCTCAGGACTTTGTTGTGTCCCACAGATTTTGAACCATTGTGTTTTCATTATCATTTGTTTCCATGAATTTTTTCAATTCTTCTTTAATTTCCTGGTTGACCCATTCATTTTTTAGAAGGATGCTGTTTAGTCTCCATGTACTTGCGTTCTTTCCAAATTTCCTCTTGTGATTGAGTTCTAGCTTCAGAGCATTGTGGTCTGTAAATATGCAGGGAATGATCCCAATCTTTTGATACCGATTGAGACCTGATTTATGACCCAGGATGTGGTCTATTCTGGAGAATGTTCCATGTGCACTAGAGAAGAATGTATATTCTGTTGCTTTGGGATGGAATGTTCTGAATATATCTGTGATGTCCATCTGGTCCAGTGTGTCATTTAAGGCTTTTATTTCCTTGTTGATCTTTTGCTTAGATGATCTGTCCATTTCAGTGAGGGGAGTGTTAAAGTCCCCTGCTATTATTGTATTACTGTCGATGTATTTCTTTGATTTTGTTATTAATTGGTTTATATAGTTGGCTGCTCTCATGTTAGGGGCATAGATATTTAAGATTGTTAGGTCTTCTTGTTGGACAGACCCTTTGAGTATGATATAGTGTCCTTCCTCATCTCTTATTATAGTCTTTCGCTTAAAATCTAATTGATCTGATATTAGGATGGCCACCCCAGCTTTCTTCTGATGTCCATTAGCATGGTACATTGTTTTTCACCCCCTCACTTTAAATCTGGAGGTGTCTTCAGGTCTAAAATGAGTTTCTTGTAGGCAGCATATTGATGGGTCTTGTTTTTTTATCCATTCTGATACCCTGTGTCTTTTGATTGGGGCATTTAGCCCATTAACATTCAGGGTAACTATGGAGAGATATGAATTTAGTGCCATTGTATTGCCTGTAAGGTGACTGTTTCTGTATATTGTCTCTGTTTCTTTCTGATCTACTACTTTTAGGGTCTCTCTTTGCTTAGAGGACCCCTTTCAATATTTCCTGTAGAGCTGGTTTGGTGTTTGCAAATTCTTTCAGCTTTTGTTTGTCCTGGAAGCTCTTTATCTCTCCTTCTATTTTCAATGATAGCCTAGCCGGATATAGTATTCTTGACTGCATGTTTTTCTCGTTTAGTGCTCTGAATATATCATGCCAGTTCTTTCTGGCCTGCCAGGTCTCTGTGGATAGGTCCGCTGCCAATCTAATGTTTTTACCCTTGTATGTTACAGACTTCTTTTCCCGGGCTGCTTTCAGGATTTTCTCTTTGTCGCTAAGACTTGTAAACTTTACTATCATGTGACGAGGTGTGGACCTATTTTTATTGATTTTGAGGGGCGTTCTTAGCATCTCCTGGATTTTGATGTTTGTTCCCTTTTCCATATTAGGGAAATTCTCTCCAATAATTGTCTCCAATATACCTTCTGCTCCCCTCTCTCTTTCTTCTTCTTCTGGAATCCCAATTATTCTAATGCTGTGTCGTCTTATGGTGTCGCTTATCTCTCGAATTCTCTCCTTGTGGACCAGTATTTGTTTGTCCCTCTTTTGCTCAGCTTCTTTATTCTCTGTCATTTGGTCTTCTATGTCACTAATTCTTTCTTCTGCTTCATTTATCCTAGCAGTGAGAGCTTCCATTTTTGATTGCACCTCATTAATAGCTTTTCTGATTTCAACTTGGTTAGATTTTAGTTCTTCTTTTCTCCAGAAAGGGCTTTTATCTCTCCGGTGAGGGTTTCTCTAATATCTTCTATGCCTTTTTCGAACCCAGCTAGAACCTTGAGAATTGTCATTCTGAACTCTAGATCTGTCATATTACCAATATCTGTATTGATTAGGTCTCCATCCTTCAGTACTGCCTCTTGTTCTTTTTCTGTGGTGAGTTTTTCCACCTTGTCATTTTGTCCAGATAAGATTTGCTTTCTCCTCCTCTAGAATTCCACTGTTCTTGGTGAGTGAAGTTTTTCTTGGCTGCATTTCTTGTTGATCTTCTGGGGGAGGGGCCTGTTGTAGTGATTCTCAAGTGTCTTTGATGCAGGGGAATTGCACTGCCCTTGCCAGAGGCCGGGCTAAGTAATCCGCTTGGGTTTGCTTTCGGGAGCTTTTGTTCCCTGAGTGCTTTCCATAGAGTTCCAGAGGACGGGAATGAAGATGGCGGCCTCCCAATCTCCGGCCTGGAGGAGCTGAGAGCGTGGGGTCCCGCTCCTCAGTGCGCCCTCAGAGAAAAGCACCCAACCGCCCCGCCTCCCTGGCCTGCAGTCACACCTGGAGGAAAGCAGTCAATTGCTGGCACTTGGAGAAAAGCACCCGGTCGCTTCCGTCTCTGTGGCCTCCAGCCGCACTCCGAGCCCACCCAGCCTGCGACCGGCACAAGGTAACCCCGGCTGAGAGCTCACTCCTCGGCTTTGTCGCTGTAGCCAGCTTCCTTGCTTTAATACCTGCAAGCTCTGAAGCACTCAGACACTCCCGGTCCTTCTGTGACCCCACGGGACCTGGGGCCATGCTGACCCCCGCTTGGGCTTCCCCCTGGTTTATCCTCTGGAGCGATGTCCCTCCGTGGAGCAGACTTTTAAAAGTCCTAATTTTGTGCTCCATTGCTCCGTCACTTCCTGGAAGCCGGCCCCTCCCACCACGGTCTGTCTGCCCGTCACTATGGATTCACTTCTCCGCAGGGCCTACCATTCAGAAAGTGATTGATTTTCTGTTTCTAGAATTGTTGCTCTTCTTCTCTTCGATTTCCCATTGGATTTGTAGGCGTTCGCAATGGTTAGATGATCTATCTATCTGATCTCCTGCTACCGATATTGTCTCAGCCTGCTGCTTCTCCGCCATCTTGACTCCTCCCCCTCTATTTTTAAATGTTACTAAAATCTAAATAACTCAAGTAAAATGAAAGAAGCATTAACTGTGAACATGTAGGAAAAAAATAAAGCCCTTAGTGACATTTATTCCAGTTTTAAATGGGGACTGATAGTCCATTGCAAGCAGCAATAAATGTCTCAAATTATCACATTTGGGTACCTATAATGAAGCCCCTATAAAAGGCAAAGGTGCAAGTGAGAAACTAGAAGCTACCTGTGAACATACTTGTCAAATAAAGGCTATAACTGAGATCAATGATTGCTTCTAAATCCACTGGGGAACTAAGGGATGAAATACGCTCAGGTCCTGAAAGTCCCACTTCAAGGTCCACATAAGGATTAGAAAGCTTCAGTGAACTGGCTCCAGTTACCTCTTGTCACTTCAGGGTCAAGATGTGGGCAAACCCTAGCCAAAGTCTAATCCTGCGACTGGCTGGATTACCACACAATGTGAATGCTCAAATTCTCAAGGTCTCTGGTCTTCAGGTTAGGGCACTGATAAGTAATGGCTGGGATCCTGACACTCAGAGTGAGACCCAGATGCAGAACCTGATGAAGCTGGGGAACTTGAACGGCTAAATTCTGTGAGATGATTTGCCAGTAGAAGCAAATCTTCCTCCTGTTTGAGAAGGTTATTTCCCCTTAGCCTGAAGAAGCAGTGATGGTCCTGCCTGAGCTAGGACCCTTTCGGGGCCCTGCTGATCTGCCCCAGAAGCTACACCCATTGCCTCCTTTTCCTTCCAAATCCCTTAACAAGTCTCATATTCCCACAGGCCATATAATATAAAGTGTGACACTTGCAGAGATGGAAAAGTCACTCAAAGATCTCCATCATTTTAAAATCCATATATTCAAAATACTGGGGATTTGCATGAAAATAGTTCCTTGCAGTGGGGTATGGAGGTAGAAGGAAAATAGAGTTGAATCAGACCACAGTTACTGATGTAGACGCATTAAGCCCAGAGTCTGGATGAAATGGTTTTACTTCAGGGTTAGGCAAGCCTCTCATTGTTTGCTTCATTGCTGTCTTGATCCATTAAAACCGCTCTAAGAAAACTACTCCAGACTGGGTGGCATAAGCAACAAACATGTTTATCATGGATCTGGAGTCTGGGAAGTCCAAGATCAAAGCATCAGCAGGTCTGGTGTCTGGCGAGGGCCCGTTTCCTGGATCACAGATGGCCATCTTCTTGCTGTGTCTTCACATGTTGGAAGGGGCAAGGGAACTCTCCGGGTTCTCTTTCATAGGGGCACTAATGTCATTTATGAGGGCTCCACCCTGCTGACCTCGTCATTTCCCAAAGGTCCCACATTCTAATACTATCAAATCAGGCATGAGGATTTCAACATGAATTTGTTGGGGGACCCCTAAAACATTTAGTCTTCCGCCCTCAGTTTACTGGGAAAGTCCCAAAGGACTTAAGAAGAAATGCAAGATCTTTCCTGGTGTACTACAAAGGAAGAAATTGAAAGGCTTAAGGAGATTGGTATATCAGAGTGAATTTATCATATAAGATGGTGTTCACTCACTTCGGGAGGTCTGGAGGCTACGTTCACCAAGTCTGTGGTAAATTGCTTTCTAAGGGGAACCCAGACATCTGTGAAGAGCTCCATGGTGGCATTTCTCTTCTTTGTTGGTCAGAAGTCACTGTGGGCTTGCCCTTGAGGAAGGACCATGCTACACTGCCAAATATTTATGCTGTTAATCATTATCGCAACCTTCCCCAACAGACCTGTGCCCAATTAATAGGGTGACAACTCATGATAGAAAGTTAGTAATCCAAATTCTAAGAGATGATTTCATACTGGCTTTGAACTGACACTAATATTTGAGAATTAAAAGTTCATGAGTTACAGAAATGGCTCATGGAAATCATGGAATCAATATGGTTTTACCTCAAGCCCATCTCAGCGATTGGTCCCTGAATCCACTGTCTGCTTATTAATTTCCTCCAATTCAGAGTGTACAGTTAGAAGAGTCAGAAGATGATAGAATTCCCACGTTGGCTCTCTGATCTGTCAAATGAAGGCTACTGTGGTCAGAAAGGCCAAGTAGAAGCCACGAGAACTACCTACCTATAAGGATAGTAAAAGAAAATGCAACATTTCTCCTTGGAGAGAAGGGACTGATGATCAGCATGGAGATAGGAAAGGTGCAGGTGGTAATCCTAGGACATCCCTTGCAACCTACCTACATGTCTGGTCCAGAAACAGACAGACCTTGGAGAAGGACAGGCAATTATAATAATCCTCACCACATGACTATTCCAAGTACAGCTGCTTGTCTACATGTGCTTTGGTTGTTTTAGCAATCAAACATTTGCCAAGGCACCTGGCATATGTTATTGAGGGGGAAAATGGTTTTTCCCCTATCAGTAAATACCACCAGAGTTTGGCTTCAGCTTGAAAGGCTGGCAATAAGCCACTTCCTACCTCAGGGGCTGAATGTAACACAGAACTCACTGGAGTGTGGCACCCATCCTCAAGTGACCTGAAAACCTGCCAGCTTGGAGTGGGGCCTGGAACAAGAAAAAGTTCTCTGATATGACCTCATCAACTTTCCCAGTGACCAGTTGACTGGAAAAGAAGGAACATCATGTGTGATTTCCAGTTCTTACTTCCCAATATGTAGGCCCAACCTATTTTAGACTTCTATTCCTACATATCAATCAGCACACATTTAGCAGCTTAGAGTAGACAAATATATTCTCAAACAATTCTGTAGCTGAGAAGTCCAGGCAGGCTTGATTAGGTTCTCTTCGTGACTGGGTCACATGGAATTGAAGTCAAGGTATTGACCATGCTGGGTCATTAACTGGAGAGTCATGGAGAGAAACTACTTCCAAGCCCTTTCAGGTTATTGGCAGGTGTAGTTTCTTAAGGCTGTAACACTGAGGTCCCCATTTCCTTGCCGTCTCTCAGCTGAGGCCACTCTGAGCTCCGAGGACCACCCTCATACCTCCCAAGGTGCACTCCTCCATCTTCCATGCAGTAATGGTACATCATGCTCATGGAAGCAGGAATGAAGATTGTGCATGGAATATAAACATGAACTTCCACTCAGCAAGACTCATGGCGTTGCAGATACTGATGACTGCTCCATCTGCCAGCAGCACAGACCAACACTGAGCACCTGATATGGCACCATACTGCCACAGGGTCAGTCAGCTAACTTATAAACATGGAACTTGCTTCCCAGGTAACATGCTCATGGATCTCACAGCTATTATGTTTCCTATCATCCTGAAGTGATGGTTCAGTTGAACTGTGGTCTGATCTTCTGAAGCCTCAGTTATGGTTGTACCATGGTGGCAGTGCCGTGTAGGATGGGGAAAATACAACCTGGGAAGTGGAATGCTTTATCTTAGGGTCAGAGAGATGGAGCTGTTCCCGTAACAGACACAACTCTTGTCTTCAGCAAGTAAAGGATAACAGCATGAAGACTTCTGCTCATTATTGCTGCTTATGTATTCAGGAGCAAAATTTTCTTCCTCCTCCCCACAAGGTTAGATCAGCGAGTGGAGAAATGTTTTCAACACGTGACCTCACTGACTCCCCTGAAATGCAGATTAAGACTGCCCAAACAACCACGTTGGGTTCTCATCCCTCTCAATCAATGACCAAAAATGAGGTTCCTCTGTGGTGTGGAGACATGGAACATGACTATCAAAGGAAGCTGGATTGCCAGTACACATGGCCTAATAAGGAGTATATGTGAAATGTCTAGAGCTCTTCTTGGTACTCCCAGGTATCTGTGATTAGTTAAATGGGATATTTGAACAACACAATCCAGGCAGAACACCAACTGGCCCAGACCCTCCAGGAATTAAGGTGTGAGTCATCCCCTCAGGACAAGCACCAGAACCAGCTGAGAGGTTGTCCCAGACAAAGGGAATAAGAAATGGGTACACAGTACCCAGACATAACTGTCAATGAATTCCAGAGCATGCCAATGAAAAGAAAAGTATTTACTTGATGGCTTAAAAATATCCCCAAACTCAGTGAAAAACAAACAGAAAAACACCAGTTTAGCCATTCAGACAAAATGTTTAGGGCAAAAGCCCAACTTTTACTAACAGAAACTTGTAACATGAAAGTTGCAATGCTTTTTCTTAGCCTCAAGAAGACAATTTCTTAGCAAACTCATGCGAGACGCATCAACAGTATCTGGTCACACTCCAGGACAGCCAATTGGATCTGCCTTCTCACTGATGATTGCGATCACTGGATTGTAAGTTTGGAGTGTCATTATCTTTTTTGAGAAACTGGTCAGATTCCAATTTCTCTGGTACCTTCTTCAGGTGCCTTATTAAGTCTTGTCTTTTATATCTGAAAATAAAGAGACAAGTCATTAACCAAATGATACCCAAAGAACCAATGTTGCAGGACACTCTAAGAAAATACAAGGAGAATCTCAGTTTACAGCAGAACAGAAAACACATCTGCATGGTACGGGACAATCCAGTAAATACAGAGAGTGCCAGTTCAAGCTCAAGGCCCACCTCAAACTCGGGTGTGAACAGAAGGTCCCTTGAGCTTGCAAGGATGAGTGAGACTCGGATAATATCAATCTAAATAAGTGGAGACAACATGAACTCTAAGTGAGGATCAGGGTTTGAGAAAAGTCAGTCAGGGCCCCAACCCACCCCTCACCCAGCAGCCCACTGGCCCCGCTGTGAAACATTCTGGACAGTTCCTCCTACACTCACCTTGCCGCTTCCTTCATGGCATATACAACAAATTTTTTCCGCACTTCTGGAGGTCCTTGCACTCCCTCAAGCAATTTGAAGACTGTTTCATATTCTGGAGATATTAGAAAAATAATACTATCAATATTTCTGAAGAACAAAGAGGAGGTAGAACTCAATCTTGGAGTCTCAGTGATCATTCAAGGGCTAGAATGTTATAGAGTACCTGTGTGTTCCATCCTTACTTTCAGACATCCGAATATATCCACCAATGGAATCTAGTACACAATAACCAATTAAGAAATACAAAAGAAAAAAAAATTTACTGGGACATTTCAATCAAGATAAAGAGGAGCCATTCTAACTGGGAAAACCCAGTTCTGGCAAAGGATGAACCTCAAGAAGTCAGTGGAATCTAGTCTGGATCAGAGAATGGGAAAGACTTCCTGTAGTTTCACTGATAAAAATTCTTATCCTACTTACTTCCTCTAAAATGTCGAATTTCCTTCTTTAATTGCTCTTCTATTTCCATATTGATTTTCACTGGTATTGGCAGTTGATCTGGCACATCTTCCCACACAGACGTTGCTGTGCCCTTGGGCTCATCTGCAGAGAGACAGCTGGGAATGATTCCTCCTACCAGGGCATCACTACCAGGTCTGTGAATCAGCCCACCCTTGTTGACCCTGGCTAAGTCAGGACACAAAGAATCTGATTGTGTGGAATACCGTCTCCTGCCATACTCACAAGCTCTGGAGATCAGATTTTGACCAGAAGCCATCAGGTGGGGATCGACCACTTCCCCTCCCCTCCCCGTGGATACTGTGAATGACAGGTGCCTCTGGAAACCTCACTGAATGAGGAGCTGCAATGATGTGCATTTCAGCAACCCCATACGCACATCCACGTGCTTCACAGTCTCTAATATTTCTTTTTGCAGCAGGAGAATAAACCAGCTAGATGTATCAGTACTGAAAATTTGACCTCATGAAAAATAAAACAACAAAGAAGCCTCTTCTATTCTTGTCACTACGCATACACACAGAAACAGACTTGGACAACATAACTAATCAACAAACATTCACAGAGCTCTGGTACTCATGATTTCATGTTGTTGTGATTGCTCTCAACAGGATGAAAATCTGAACATGTCACTTGATGTCAGGATGCCTGATATTGGCACTCCGTCACTAGAAATTCCAGTCAGTAAATGACCTTCCTCATCCTTCTTTTCTGTCTCAGGAGGTCAATTTCTTTCTACACCAAGTCTGACACCTGTACAGCCTTTACTCCTCCTCCTTTGTGCCAGGCATGTGCCAAAAACTGGGAGATCAGCAAGGACCCAGACAGACAGAACAGACAAAGACAATCCCAAACCTAATGAAACGTAACATCCTCATGGGGAAGGCAGACAATAAGTGCACAATGGACAAAGGAAATAACACACTTTGACTTGGTTTTAGGAAGGAAGTCAGCAAGGATGTGAGCAAGAGCAGGAGGGGAAGACTCCATGAAGCCATACTCGGACAGGGCCCTCTGAAGAGCTGACCCCTGGGCAGAGCCAGGAGCAGGAGACAGAGCCAGCCTGTGCACACACAGAGGAGGCGGCCTGGCTGATGTGAAGGCCGTGCACAGCCCATTCAAGGGAACAAGCCTGGGCCATGGAACAAAAGTCAGAGGTAGGGAGAGCAAGGATGAAACAGAGAGGACATGAGTTGGCAGGAGAGGATGGCAAGGCCAGGTCATGCATGGCATGGAGACCAGTGTCAGGAGCTCAGACTCTGTTCTACATGCTCGGAGAGTTGATGACAGGTTTCAGGATATGCATGTAATGATCTGATTTCTGTGTGGACACGGTTACTTTGGGTACATGGGAACAAATGGGCTACACAAAGTCAAGTGGGAAAGCAGGACGTGAGCTCAGAAGCTCCTGGAGCAACTTGCTGAGTGATGAGGCAGTGTGGAATGTGGGACAGTATAACGGTGGGACTCAAGAGCAATGAAATTGTTTAAGGAAAGAAAGGAGATCAGAAAGGAGAAGAAAATCAGTAGAATGCAGAGTGTGGGAAGCCAGGAATATCTCCATGAAGGACAGAGTGATCACTTGGTCCAGTGTGGCTGAGAAATTAATGGCAGCCTCACCCAAAGCCAGTGACCTTGATAGGAACTGACCCTGAGGCATGGAGGAGCCAGAGGCAGGGTTACCCTGGGTCTGGTCATGGAAGGGAGGGGAGGACGGGCATCCTCACCACCTTCTGAGGACATGGCCGAGCCCTCAGGCTGGGATGATCTCTCTACTTCCTCTTTCAGTGACAGCAGCACCATGGTCAGCCTTTTCTTGAATGGAAGGTCAGTGATGGGTTGTCCACAACGTTTCATTTGGCTTTTGGGCCCAACAGCGGACTCCTCTGCTTTATCACTCATCACTTCCTGAGGAGCATTAAGAAACATGTTTCATTAATGACAAAAAAGCAACCATTCTGAAAGAGGACGGAGGTCTCTCAGGACGTTACCATAGAATTACGTTATGACCCAACATTTGCAGTACCAGGTATTTACCCACAGAACACAAAAATACTGATTTGAAGGGATACCTGCACCCGGATGATTACAGCAGCATCGCCGACAGTAGCTGAACTCTGGGAAGAGCCAGACTGGTGACTGACTGGTAAATGGAAAAAGAAGACATGGCGTACGTCTACAGCAGAATATTACTCTGCTGTCAAAAACAATGAAATCTTGCCATGCACAATGACGTGGGTGCAGCTAGAGAGCAGAATGCTAAGCACAGTAAGTCCATCAGAGAAAGGCAAACAGCAAACGAGTTCGCTCATATGCAGAATTTAAGAAACAAACAGATGACCACGGGGCGAGGGAAAGAAGGGCAAACCAGAAAACAGACTCCTAAGTGCGGAGAACAAACTCAGGGTCCTGGAGGGGAGGTGGGCTTGGGGACATGTGTGTGACAGGGATGAAGGAGGGCACTTGTGTGATGAGCACCGGCTGTTGTATAGACGTGTGGAATCACTCAGTTCTACACCTGACACTAATAGCGTCTCTATGTTACCTAACTGGAGTTTAAAGAAAAACGTGAGAAACAATGCAAGCTTTCCACCTGTGGGGCCTGGCTCTTACAATCTTGCACCTTCCCTCTTCCACAATGCGTCCTGAGCCCTCAGCCAGGCATTTCTTCAGCATGCACGTGGCTCCTCTGGGGGCTCTCTGCCTACACCCACAGTTGGATTGCTTCCTTTGCTGACTAGGAGTGACCACCCGGTAGAAAGGTCTTTGCATGCGGGGCCCATTCTGTCACCAGACACCAGAGAAGCCGCAGAAGTCCAAGGCAGGAAGGCTGGTTAGCCAGAGCTTGAATGGGAAGGGACTCCCCTTGTGCAAGATTTGCACTTGTGGCCTGGCCTGTTCATGTTAATGCGGCTACAGCATCGGGAACTTGACCTGCTTGTGCATCTCACACAGGCTGGTCAGGGAAGGCAGCACGGTCAGGCAAGAGGAGAAGGACCAGGAGCGGGATCCGTGAGAACTGGACCCCACCTTCTCCCCTCTAACAGTGGTGTGTGCCCCAGTCCAGGTATGGCGCATCTCAGCAGGCCAGCGGGACCCCAGAGGGCATGGAGCTGTTTTCCCTCACCCACAGCTGGGAAGAAACACACCCATCCTAGCTATACATCCCTTGGCAAATTGCAGAAGATCATGCCTCTCCTGCCCGCCACGGGGCTTGGTGTGCTGAGCAGCAAAGCACAGGAATCCACGTGGAGAGGAAGGACAGTGGCTGTGTCCTAAGACTTCCATAGCTTTCTGAGGCTGGGTGTCTCAGCAGGGGACCCGAGCTGGGGGATGGGGTAAAAAATAGACCTTACTATGTGGTCATTCAAAGGTATTAAACCTAGGAGAGTACTGAAGTCCACCAGACCAAGGTGGTTCTACTCTTGGCAATGTAATCTGCTCCTTATATCCGCCAATCTTACGTTCTACTATTCTGCTGCCCACAGGTCGCCAGTGGTTGGGAACCTCCACTCCGTGTCATGTTCCTTGGCCCAGTTCCTTAAACCATCAATAATACGGCCAAGGGCCTGGTCCCTTCCCCAGGTTCTCTTCTGCATTTTGAAGCCACATCATCCCAGTTCTGGCTCCTTCTCATGATTGCAAAGTGGCTGCCAGGGCTCCTCAGTTCCCTGCTACTCAAGTCCTGTGTAGCAGAAGAATGAGGTTACATCCTTCTGTAGCACTCCCACAAGAAGTCCTAAGGTTTGCTGTGATGGAATCCTTCTATGCACGTGTCCACCTCCAACAATCATTTTCCTCTACGGGGGGGCATCAATCAGAATGTGCCAATTTCCTCGGCTCAGGCCCTAGACAGCAAATGCATAGATTGAAAGATACCACCCCCAATAGGCTTGACCAAGGCCTCCCATACGATCCTGTACTCGTTAGTCAGAATATAATTTCTTCTCAAGCAGGCAAACATTGGTAATGGTGACACCAAAACCCCAATCCTTAATTTCATGTAGACTATGATATCTAAACAAATTGAAATTAAAGAAGTACTTCTTACCAACACAACGAAAGGTACTCCAAAATTTGTAACATACTTCTAAATCAATACTTACTATTGAACTCTAGGAACACATCACATGACTGATTCTGTGGGACATGTGTAATGAAAAAAAAAAAAGCTTACAAATTTACATTCTGTTAGAAAAGAAACATTGCTGCAAATGAATGAGGTCTGTCCATGGAGGAAGAGGCAAAAAGACTATAATGGGAGCTATGCTGTGTTCTGACACTTATGTCTCCCCACCAGCCTGTGTTGAAATCCAAACCCCCAGGGAAGCTGATATCAGGAGGCATCCGGGTCCTTTGGCAGGTGCTGAGGTGCAGACGGTGACCCATTCCTGAGCTGGATTAGTGCCTCAGAAAGGAGGCTGCAGAGACCCCGAGCCCTCCCACAGGGCAGAATGAGGGCGCCTGACTCTGAACTAGGCCACGGACCTCCCTAGATCTCCCTGGTGCCAGAAGCCTGGTCCCGGTGTCCCAGCCTCCCCAGCTCTGGACAACACATTTCTGTCCCTGTCACCTTCCCAGTTTCTGCCATGTTGCTACGGCAACCTGAACAGACCAAGATGGCTCCTTTGCATGATTATCAAGGACAACTTAGCCACAGATAAACAATACTGGCCACCAAGCAGGAGTCCGAGCCCTGTATCCAGAAGGGAGCTCTGTGAAAGACAGCGGGAACACCCAGAATGACTTTATACCAAATTTGGGAACTGAGATGGTATAGACACTTTCCTAGAACAAGGAAACATTCCAAAAGTCACCAAGAAGAAACAGAAAATCTGAACACCTAAAGGCTTTCTTGAGGAGTGCTTCAGACATTCCGGAGGGATATAATACCAGTACGCAAACTGTTTCAGAAAAGGGAAGAGAGGGTGTGAGTTCCCTACTCATTTTGTGACGCCAATATAAACGTGTTACTAACATCTACCAAAAACACTGGAAGAAAAGGAAAACGCAAGACCCAGATCTCTTTCCTGAATATAGACACACAACTCCTCAACAATTGGTTAGCAAATGAAATTAAACAGGACATTAAAAAAAAAAAAACCAGACCCAAAGTTCATGGGGTTGTTGGGTCTATTGCTGGAAGGAAGACTGGTTTCACCCTGGAAAATGTATCAGTGAAATGTGCTACATAAACAACAAAACCCGGGGAAAACGCACAGCACCGTTGTAATAAATGGGTTGATGCCAGGTACTTACTCATAGTAAAAATCCTCAGCAACTTTGGATGAAAGGCAACTTCTTTAACCTAAGAAAGCTTATCTTTCCCCCTCCGCCGCCCGCAAAATGTACACAAATGTTGTATTTAATGATGACCCAACTCTTTTTTCTTGAGTTTAAATAAGACATGGTGTCTGCTGTGTTTTCAAGAACATACAGGAAGAACTGAAAACTGTCAGTAAACTGTAATAAGTATACATTTTGGAGAAGAAGAACTGAGGTTGTCATTGTTCGCAGCGGACATGTTCTATATGTAGAATATCCAAAAGGATGTAAAATACCGAGAATTAATAAGTGTACAATAGCCAAGTTACTGGGTGCAAGAGCATGTGTATTTCTGTGTAATAACAATCCGATTAGAAAAAGATATTTAAAATACCATTAGAACAGTGTCAAGCACATCAAGGGGCACCTGGTTGGCTCAGTCAGTGGATGGTGGGACTGTTGATCTTGGGGTTGTGTGTTCAAGCCCCATGTGGGGTGAAGAGATTACTTACAAATAAAAAAAAAATTAAAAAAAACTCAAAACCCATAGAATAAAGCTAACCACGGGTGTGCTGAAGCACTACCCATGAAACATAAACCTGATGGACAGAAATCAAAGGCCTCAGTAAATGGGGAGAAATACATACCGTGAGGATGGGAAGACTCGTTATTAAGTCATTATTGCCATTTCTGCCCAGAAGAATTATTGCATCATGCTTAAATGTAAGTAATTTTTTATTTAAAATTTTAAAATCTCCCGTTAATATTGGGGATAATTCATGAGCTGATACTAAAGAGTATATGGATATCAAGGGCCTAGAATAGCTGAGACCCTATTTAAAGCAAAAGCACCAGGTTGGAAGATGTACAGGGCCAGACAGCAGACGTAGGAGCCATGACAATGCTGTGGGGTTGGAGCAAGGGTGGGCGGATAAACCAGTGAGACAGGACAGGGAGTCTAGACATAATTCGGGAAACAGCAGTGCTTGATTGCTGACACCGGGGCCGGCAAACCTTTGTGGTCCGTTCAGTAAGTCCACCTGCTCCCTGTGGGGAACGGCACCTCTGCTCTGATCCCCTTCCCAATCCATACAACACTGATCTCCCATGAATAGGAGAGCTAGAAGGACATGTATGATATTACTTTCATGGTTTTAAAAGCTAAAGCTTTTAAAAAGAATGAAAGCACTGACCATGATGAATAAATTGACTAATTAGACTTAATTAAACTGAGAATTTCAGTGCATCAAAAATACACTAAGAAGACAATGACTCAGGGCACCTGTGTGGCTCAGTTGATTAAGCAACTGACACTTGACTTTGGATAAGGTCGTGATCTCAAGGTGGTGAGATTCAGCCCCAACCTGGGTTCCAAGCTGGGCTCTGTGCTGGGTGGGGAACTTGCTTACGATTCTCTCTCTCCCTCACCCTCTGTCACTCCCTGCTTCTTGTGTGCATGCCTTCTCTCTCTCTCTCAAAAAAGAGAGTGATAAAACAAAACAGATCAGCAGAAGACACAGAAAATGTTATTCTAGGGACGCCTGGGTGGCTCAGTTGGTTAAGCGGCTGCCTTCGGCTCAGGTCATGATCCCAGCGCTCTGGGATCGAGTCCCACATCGGGCTCCTTGCTCCGCAGGGAGCCTGCTTCTCCCTCTGCCACTCTGTCTGCCTGTGCTCGCTCTCTCTCTCTCTCTCTCCCTGACAAATAAATAAATAAAATCTTTTAAAAAAAACTTCTATAAAAAAAGAAAATTTTAAGTTATATGTATAAATATAAATAAATGTTGAACAGCAAATCAATTTTAAAACTACAGATATCTCAGTAAGACGTGGATGCAAGTCCTGGAATGTCTCTTCAAAAGACATACATGAACCAATAAAGCACATTAACCAGTACAAAATGCATATGTAGACATAAAGAGAGGCTCCCGCACACCCACCAGGACGGCTGAGATTAAACATGCCCTGTATCAAGGGTTTCTGAGTATGGAAGGCAACCAACTCTCATATATCGTCAGCCCCAGATTCCCACTTTGATGACCACGGTCACCCATAGAAGGTTCGATAGAACCCCTGCGAGACTGAGATACAGAAACCCAGGGAAACTACCCCACCCCAGGCTGAGACAGAGCATCCAAGTAAGAACAAACCACCCCAAAGTGCACGAGAGCCCCCGACTAAGAATTCACCCCAAAGGCTGAGACGGACCACACGAGGGAGAACGCACCCCCTGAGCAGAGCCCCCAGAATGCCCCCCGGCCACGGCTGAGACAGGGTAGCCGAGGAAGAGCAGCCCAACTCCGTAAGGGGGACCAAGTGCCCAAGGAACCCTCCACCCAGGGCTGAGAGAGAGCACTCAGGGAGAACCCCCCTTCTGGGCAGAGATGGACCTTCCGAGGAAGAGCCTCGGCTCCCCAGACCGCCGCAGCGGCGCCAAGAAAGAGCCCCAACCCCCAGTGCTGAGCAAGCACCCAAGGTGAAGTTCTCTCCCGGCCACGCCCCGCTCAGACGCCCCCCCCCCCGGGACAGCTTCACAATCGTCTTAAAGCATCCGAGGAGCAGCACCCCATAGGAGGGGACAGAACCCCCACGAAAGTCTCCCCGGACTCAGAGTCCCCCCCCAGGGACCAGCAGAACACCACAAAAGCCCAGCCCCACCATGGCTGAGAGAGAGCACCCCGGGAAAATGCCCCCTCGTGCTGAGCTACACCCCAAGGGGAGTCTCTCGCAGCCTGAGGTAGAAGCCCTCAGGGACAGGAATCCGAGGGCTGAGCTGGTGCACCCCAGGAAACATCCCCCTCCCAGAGCTTGAACGGAGAGCCAGGAAACACCCCCGGTCCCTCACTCAGGACTGAGGTGATCACCCAAAGACACGTCCCCTCACCAGTGCTGAGAGAATTACATTAGCCAAGTCCCTCACAGAACTCAAGACACCACCCAGGACTGCCTCTCCTCCAACATGGCTGAGACAAGCTGCCCAGAAAATGCCTCCCCTGTGCTGAGGGCAGAACCCACCCACGTCTCTCCACAGAGCTGAGGTAGATCCCCCAGGAAGACACCGCAGCCAAGGGAGAGGCACCCCCAGGGCACAGACAGAGCGCCAGGGGAAAGAATCCACTCTCCCAGGGTGAAAATCCTGACCTCGTTCCAGGCACCTGGAAACAAGAATGGCAGTGACGTCGTGGTGCCTCTCAGGTGGGACTTGACAGAAAGGTGCCCCCTGGGAAATCTCTGGACATCGGCCCCCTAGGGGATCTGGGAGTGGTGCGCACGGACAGCTGTCCAGCCAGAAGGCCGATCTACTTATTATTACTGCCCCGGGGAGGTGTAAGGGCATTTACAGGACTTGGGGGGCTGTTGGCCACACTGCCCTGCAGCAGCCTGACCCCCGGAGAAGCTGTGTGCGGTGCAGAACCGAGTGCTGAAGAAGCCTGTTGCCCCCCAGGGGCCAGCTATGCCCGCCACCCAGAACCAAGAAGCAAGTCTTTCCGGCCACGTGTCAGGCGCCCCCTACAGGCAGACCTCGGTCACACAGGCCATAAGAAAACGCGTTTCTAGGAACCAGAACATTTTTTAACTACCAACAAAATGTTTGAGTTTGAAGCTGAGACTGTATCAGTCAAATACTGCCCCACTGTTTTAATGGAAATATGGGGGGGATTATTTGGTCATCATAATCCTGAGGAAAATTAAACACATTTGTTACAAATTTCTCTACAGAAATCTGCTATATTGGTTATTCTTGGAGCAGAACCATTTGAAATATTTCTTACACATAAAATGAAAGCAAGACAAGACTGTTCACCATCGTCCCTACTATTCAACGCTCCCTACAGGGCTCCTGCCTGGCACCTTAAGATGGTGACAGGGCTGTGCCCACTGAGCTAGTTCTCAGACTGTTCCATGACGGCTGATTCCCAGAAACGGTGCTTTTCAGGGAGTCACCTGGCCCGTCAAATAGAGACAATTGTCTGGGAATAGGAATTCGTGGAGAGCTCCAAACAGTTTAGTCCCCTCCAATGGCTGACAGGTCGCTGGTGTTCCGAGCTACTGTAGACGTGAGGTCATTGGTTTAAAGGCCACCACGGAGCTGAGGAGAGGGCAGTAGGAACAGTGCTGGTGACAACAGCACAAAGCTCACTCTCCCTATTCAGGTGGAGCCATCATTCTTGAGTGAACGCACTTCCGGTTTTTGCCGGGCTTGGATTAATTTGCTCAGCTCTGAAACCAGTTAATTAGGCAGGATTTTCCCGTGTTCTCCTTGCCTGTATGCTGGAGTGGATTTTCACAGACCCTGCCTCCACCAACCCAGACATGCCTCCTCATATAGGTTACATCTTAAATGAGGTTTAACTCCACTTCATCTGACTGTAAATCATTTATATTGCTTTCCTTTTTGTTCTGGAAGGAAACTAGTATAGGCAGTGCCTGCATATTATGAAAACTACCTGTAAACCAAGCCTCCTGAATTGCTTCTCTAGACAACTGGTTCTATGAAATGCACATGAGGACAGGGGTGCAGATTCAGAGATTGTACTGGTTTTTAATTTTCTGTAACAAATTACCCAAATTCAGTGGCTTCAAAAGTTTCCCCAAATATGGTGGGTGAAACCCATTCCTTCCTTCTTCTATCATTATCTGTAGCTCCAAATTCAGAATCATCTTGACTGGGGTCTCTGCTTCAGGGCTTAAAAAGCTGACATCATGATTGTGGCCAAGCCAAGTCATACTGTGGAAGACCTGCAATGACACTGGCTTCCATTCTCTGTCAGGATTGTAGGCACAACCCAGTTTCCTGCCACGTCAGAGTATCATCCTAGTTTTCTAGAAGGCTGTGAGCTGCAGGCCACTCTCACCTCTCAAAGCTTGACATCAGGTCCCCCTCCTGTGGCCCTGTCATCTTAGAGTCAGCAAGGGCACAGGCCACATTGTCCCCATACAAAACTGTGCTTTCTTGCAAATGTTCAGTTTCATACAGGATGGTTGGCAGAAGGTGATCAAAGTAGAAAACAACAGCTGAGTATTATGGAATGAAATTGGTGGTTGACATGTTGTGCACAAAATAATTGATCTCTTAAAAGATCCCAGGTAATGACTGAAAGTCCAGATGCTTTAGAATATTGCAAATGATTTGAACTCATAGGTTATTATAACATTGACACTATATTTCTATTTTATACTGTTGATATAACTGCAAAATTAGCTGATTATAAAATAAACTTCTGTGACATCTGTCTCTTATAAAATTAAAAACAAATGTTTCATGCTTCTGGGAAAATATGTTAAATGTGACATGTTGTTGAGAATAAAAGAAGCAAAATGTGTATGTTCTTGCCTCTTGATTGTACACCAGATTTGACACATCCCAACCAAAATTTCTGATTATTATATATGTTCACGATAAAGATAATGTCACAACAGTAAAGAGTTTTATTGACTTGGTTGAAATGAAGAGAAAAAGCTGATTATACCCTAGTGGATAAAAATTTTTGTACTTTGGAAGACGATGGCACTGGCATTAAAATGCTTCGGCCAGGGACGCAGTAAGGGACCAAGTATGACAGGTACATACAAGTGTGCATAGAGGCCATTATGCCTGCAAAAATGATGGTGACAAATTTGTATCCTGATAGGTTCAATTTTTGATGAAAACAACTGGATGAGTAATATCCTTTATGTCTGTGAGAAAACTATATTTAAGTACAGAGACATGATAAAGCATCAAAACAATGCAATCAAGATATTATTGCACACAAATTAGAAACTTCCACAGAAATTTTGTAATGTTTATTTATTTGAGAGAGAGAGAGAGCATGCATGCTAGCAGGTGTGGGGAGGCAGAGAGAGAGAGAGGGAGAGAGAGAGAAAAAAAAATCTGGAGCAAACTCCCTACTGAGTCCAGTGTCCATCGTGGGACTCCATCTCATGAAACAGAGATCATAACCTGAGCCAAAACCAGGAGTCAGACACTCAACTGACTGAGTCGCTCCGGTGCCCTGAGACTTGTACAAATTTTTTTTAAGATTTTATTTATTTATTTGACACGGAGAGAGATCACAAGCAGGCAGAGAGGCAGGCAGAGATAGAGGGGGAAGCAGGCTCCCCGCTGAGCAGAGAGCCCGATGTGGGGCTCGATCCCAGGACCCTAGGATCATGACCCAAGCCGAAGGCAGAGGCTTTAACCCACTGAGCCACCCAGGCGCCCCAGACTTGTACAAATTTTTAAAAGGTGTGATATCAAATGACATAAAGACATTATACCAAAGCAAAGGCAAATCATCAAATGGACTACAATCTCTTACATAACTTACATAGGTGGGATGATATTATTTGTTGTTATTTTTTAAATTTCTTTCCAGTGTTCCAGAATTCATTGTTTATGCACCACACCCAGTGCTCCATGCAATACATGCCCTCCATAATACCCACCACCAGGCTCACCCAACCTCTCACCCCTCTCCCCTCCAATACCCTCAGATTGTTTCTCAGAGTCCACAGTCTCTCATGGTTCGTCTCCCCCTCCAATTTCCCCCAACTCCCTTCACCTCTCCATTTCCCCGTGTCCTCCGTGTTATTCCTTATGCTCCACAAATAAATGTTAATTGCCTCTCTCTGCTTGATTTATTTCACTTAGCATAATCTCTTCCAGTCCTGTTCATGTTGAAACAAAAGTTGGGTATTCATCCTTTCTGATGGAGGCACAATACTCCATAGTATATATGGACCATATCTTCTTTATCCACTCATCCGTTGAAGGGCAACTTGGTTCTTTCCACAGTTTGGCAACTGTGGCCATTGCTGCTATGAACATTGGGGTACAGATGGCTCTTCTTTTCACTACATCTGTATCTTTGGGGTAAATACCCAAATAGTGCAATTGTAGGGTCACAGGGAAGCTCTATTTTTAATTTCTTGAGGAATCTCCACACTGTTTTCCAAAGTGGCTGTACCAACTTGCATTCCCACCAACAGTGTAAGAGGGTTCCCCTTTCTCCACATCCTCTCCACCACATGCTGTTTATAGTCTTGTCAATTTTGGCCATTCTAACTGGTGTAAGGTGGTATCTCAATGTGGTCTTGATTTGAATCTCCCTGATGGCTAGTGATGATGAACATTTTTTTTTAATTTTTTTTTATTTTAATAAACATATAGTGTATTTTTATCCCCAGGGGTACAGGTCTGTGAATCACCTGGTTTACACATTTCACAGCACTCATCATAGCACATACCCTCCCCAATGTCCATTTCCCCACCACCCACTCCCGTCCCTCCCCCCAGCAACCCTCAGTCTGTTTCTTGAGATTGAGTTTTTTATGGTTTGTCTCCCTCCCAATCCCATCTTTTCATTTTTTCTTTTCCTACCTCCCCCCAACCCCCCCGCCTTGCATCTCCACTTCCTCATATCAAAGAGATCATATGATAGTTGTCTTTCTCAGATTGACTTATTTCGCTAAGCATGATACCCTCTAGTTCCATCCACGTCGTCGCAAATGGCAAGATTTCATGTCTTTTGATGGCTGCGTAGTATTCCATTGTGTATATATACCACCTCTTCTTTATCCATTCATCTGTTGATGGACATCTAGGCTCTGTCCACAGTCAGGCTATTGTGGACATTGCTGCTATAAACATTCGGGTGCACGTGCCCCTTCGGAGTACCACATTTGTATCTTTAGGATATATACCCAGTAGTGCAATCGCTGGGTCGTAGGGTAGCTCTATTTTCAGTTTTTTGAGGAACCTCCACACTGTTTTCCAGAGTGGTTGCACCAGCTTGCATTCCCACCAGCAGTGTAGGAGGGTTCCCCTCTCTCCACATCCTCGCCACCATCTGTCATTTCTTGACTTGTTAATTTTAGCCATTCTGACTGGTGTGAGGTGGTATCCCATTGTGGTTTTGATTTGTATTTCCCTGATGCCAAGTGATGTGGAGCATTTTTTCATGTGTCTGTTGGCCATCTGGATGTCTTCTTTGCAGAAATGTCTGTTCATGTCCTCTGCCCATTTCTTGACTGGATTATTTGTTCTTTGGGTATTGAGTTTGATAAGCTCTTTATAGATTTTAGATACTAGCCCTTTATCTGATATGTCGTTTGCAAATATCTTCTCCCATTCTGTCAGTTGTCTTTTGGTTTCATTAACTGTTTCCTTTGCTGTGCAAAAGCTTTTGATCTTGATGAAATCCCAATAGTTCATTTTTGCCCTTGCTTCTGTTGCCTTTGGCAATGTTCCTAGGAAGAAGTTGCTGCGGTTGAGGTCAAAGAGGTTGCTACCTGCATTCTCCTCAAGGATTTGGATAGATTCCTTTCTCACATTGAGGTCCTTCATCCATTTTGAGTCTGTTTTCGTGTGTGGTGTAAGGAAATAGTCCAATTTCATTTTTCTGCATGTGGCTGTCCAATTTTCCCAGCACCATTTGTTGAAGAGGCTGTCTTTTTTCCATTGGAAAAAAGGTTGAAGATTAGTTCCTGCTTTGTTGAAGATTAGTTGATCATAGAGTTGAGGGTCTATTTCTGGGCTCTCTATTCTGTTCCATTGGTCTATATGTCTGTTTTTGTGCCAGTACCATACTGTCTTGATGATGACAGCTTTGTAATAGAGCTTGAAGTCTGGAATTGTGATGCCACCAACTTTGGCTTTCTTTTTCAATATTCCTTTGGCTATTCGAGGTCTTTTCCGGTTCCATACAAATTTTAGGATTATTTGTTCTATTTCTTTAAAAAAAAGTGGATGGGATTTTGATAGGGATTGCATTAAATGTGTAGATTGCTTTAGGTAGAATAGACATTTTCACAATATTTGTTCTTCCAATCCGTGAGTATGGAATATTTTTCCATTTCTTTGTGTCTTCCTCAATTTCTTTCATGAGTACTTTATAGTTTTCTGAGTATAGAGTCTTTGCCTCTTTGGTTAGATTTATTCCTAGGTATCTTATGGTTTGGGGTGCGATTGTAAATGGGACTGACTTCTCAATTTCTCTTTCTTCTGTCTTGTTGTTAGTGTAAAGAAATGCGACTGATTTCTGTGCATTGACTTTATATCCTGACACTTTACTGAATTCCTGTACAAGTTCTAGCAGTTTTGGAGTGGAGCCTTTTGGGTTTTCCACATATAGTATCATATCATCTGCAAAGAGTGATAGTTTGACTTCTTCTTTGCCAATTTGGATGTCTTTAATTTCTTTTTGTTGTCTGATTGCTGAGGCTAGGACTTCTAGTACTATGTTGAACAGCAGTGGTGATAACGGACATCCCTGCCGTGTTCCTGACCTTAGCGGAAAAGCTTTCAGTTTTTCTCCATGGAGAATGATATTTGCAGTGGGTTTTTCATAGATGACTTTGATAATATTGAGGTATGTGCCTTTTATCCCTACACTTTGAAGAGTTTTAATCAGGAAGGGATGCTGTACTTTGTCAAATGCTTTTTCAGCATCTATTGAGAGTATCATATGGTTCTTACTCTTTATTTTATTAATGTATTGTATCACATTGTTGGATTTGTGGATGTTGAACCAACCTTGCAGCCCTGGAATAAATCCCACTTGGTCATGGTGAATAATCCTTTAATGTACTGTTGGATCCTATTGGCCAGTATTTTGGTGAGAATTTTCGCATCTGTGTTCATCAAAGATATTGGTCTGTAATTCTATTTTTTGGTGGGATCCTTGTCTGGTTTTGGGATCAAGGTGATGCTGGCCTCATAGAATGAGTTTGAAAGTTTTCCTTCCATTTCTATTTTTTGGAACAGTTTCAGGAGAATAGGAATTAATTCTTCTTTAAATGTTTGGTAGAATTCACCTGGGAAGCCGTTTGGTCCTGGACTTTTGTTTGTTTGGAGATTTTTGCTGACTGTTTCAGTCTCCTTACTGGTTATGGATCTGTTCAGGTTATCTATTTCTTCCTGGTTCAGTTGTGGTAGTTTATACGTCTCTAGAAATGTATCCATTTCTTCCAGATTGTCAAATTTGTTGGCATACAGTTGCTCGTAGTATGTTCTTATAATTGTTTGTATTTCTTTGGTGTTGGTTGTGATCTCTCCTCTTTCATTCATGATTTTATTTATTTATTTGGGTCCTTTCTCTTTTCTTTTTGATAAGTCTGGCCAGGGGCTTATCAATCTTATTAATTCTTTCAAAGAACCATCTCCTAGTTTTGTTGATTTGTTCTATTGTTATTTTTTAGTTTCTATTTCATTGATTTCTGCTCTGATCTTTATGATTTCTCTTCTCCTGCTGGGTTTAGGCTTTCTTTGTTGTTCTCTCTCCAGCTTCTTTAGGTGTAGGGTTAGGTAGTGTGTTTGAGACCTTTCTTGTTTCTTGAGAAAGGCTTGCACCACTATATATTTTCCTCTCAGGACTGCCTTTGTTGTGTCCCACAGATTTTGAACCATTGTGTTTTCATTATCATTTGTTTCCATGAATTTTTTCAATTCTTCTTTAATTTCCTGGTTGACCCATTCATTTTTTAGAAGGATGCTGTTTAGTCTCCATGTATTTGCGTTCTTTCCAAATTTCCTCTTGTGATTGAGTTCTAGCTTCAGAGCATTGTGGTCTGTAAATATGCAGGGAATGATCTCAATCTTTTGGTACCGATTGAGACCTGATTTATGACCCAGGATGTGCTCTATTCTGGAGAATGTTCCATGTGCACGAGAGAAGAATGTATATTCTGTTGCTTTGGGATGGAATGAATATATCTCTGATGTCCATCTGGTCCAGTGTGTCATTTAAGGCCTTTATTTACTTATTGATCTTTTGCTTAGATGATCTGTCCATTTCAGTGAGGGGAGTGTTAAAGTCCCCTGCTATTATTGTATTACTGTCGATGTATTTCTTTGATTTTGTTATTAATTGGTTTATATAGTTGGCTGCTCCCATGTTAGGGGCATAGATATTTAAGATTGTTAGGTCTTCTTGTTGGACAGACCCTTTGAGTATGATATAGTGTCCTTCCTCATCTCTTATTATAGTCTTTGGCTTAAAATCCAATTGATCTGATATAAGGATTGCCACCCCAGCTTTCTTCTGATGTCCATTAGCATGGTACATTGTTTTCCACCCCCTCACTTTAAATCTAGAGGTGTCTTCGGGTCTAAAATGAGTTTCTTGTAGGCAGCATATTGATGGGTTTTGTTTTTTTATCCATTCTGATACCCTGTGTCTTTTGATTGGGGCATTTAGCCCATTAACATTCAGGGTAACTATGGAGAGATATGAATTTAGTGCCATTGTATGCCTGTAAGGTGACTGTTACTGTATATTGTCTCTGTTTCTTTCTGATCTACTCCTTTTAGGGTCTCTCTTTGCTTAGAGGACCCCTTTCAATATTTCCTGTAGAGCTGTTTTGGTGTTTGCAAATTCTTTCAGCTTTTGTTTGTCCTGGAAGCTCTTTATCTCTCCTTCTATTTTCAATGATAGCCTAGCCGGATATAGTATTCTTGGCTGCATGTTTTTCTCGTTTAGTGCTCTGAATATATCATGCCAGTTCTTTCTGGCCTGCCAGGTCTCTGTGGATAGGTCCGCTGCCAATCTAATGTTTTTACCCTTGTATGTTACAGACTTCTTTTCCCGGGCTGCTTTCAGGATTTTCTCTTTGTCGCTAAGACTTGTAAATTTTACTATCATGTGACGAGGTGTGGACCTATTTTTATTGATTTTGAGGGGCGTTCTTAGCATCTCCTGGATTTTGATGTTTGTTCCCTTTGCCATATTAGGGAAATTCTCTCCAATAATTGTCTCCAGTATACCTTCTGCTCCCCTCTCTCTTTCTTCTTCTTCTGGAATCCCAATTATTCTAATGTTGTGTCATCTTATGGTGTCGCTTATCTCTCGAATTCTCTCCTCGTGGTCCAGTATTTGTTTGTCTCTCTTTTGCTCAGCTTCTTTATTCTCTGTCATTTGGTCTTCAATGTCACTAATTCTTTCTTCTGCCTCATTTATCCTAGAAGTGAGAGCTTCCATTTTTTTTGCACCTCATTAATAGCTTTTTTGATTTCAACTTGGTTAGATATTAGTTCTTTTATTTCTCCAGAAAGGACTTTGATCTCTCCGGAGAGGGTTTCTCTAACATCTTCTATGCCTTTTTCGAGCCCGGCTAGAACCTTGAGAATCGTCATTCCGAACTCTAGATCTGTCATGTTACCAATGTCCGTATTGATTAGGTCTCCAGCCTTCGGTACGGCCTCTTGTTCTTTTTTTTGAGGTGAGTTTTTCCGCCTTGTCATTTTGTCCAGGTAGGATTTGCTTTCTCCTGCTGTGGAATCTCGCTGTTCTTGGTGACTGATGTTGGTTTTGGATGGGTTTCTTGTTGATCTTCTGGGGGAGGGGCCTGTTGTAGTGATTCTCAAGTGTCTTTGCCGCAGGCGGAATTGCACCGCCCTTGCCAAGGGCCGGGCTAAGTAATCTGCTCGGGTTTGTTTTCGTGAGCTTTTGTTCCCTGAGCGCTTTCCATAGAGTTCCGGAGGACGGGAATGAAGATGGCGGCCTCCCAATCTCTCGGCCCAGAGGAGCTGAGAGCTTGGGGTTCCGCTCCTCAGTGCGCTCTCAGAGCAAAGCGCCCAACCGCCCCGCCTCCCTGGCCTGCGGTCACGCCTTGAGGAAAGCAGTAAATTGCTGGAGCTGGGGAAAAGCGCCGGGTCGCTTCCGTCTCCGTGGCCTCTGGCCACGCTCCGAGCCCACCCAGCCTGCGACTGACACAAGGTAACCCCGGGCTGAGAGCTCACTCCTCGGCTTTGTTGCTGTAGCCGGCTTCCCCGCTCTAATACCTGCGAGCTCTGCGGCACTCAGACACCCCCGGTCCTTCTGTGACCCCGCGGGACCTGGGGTTATGCTGACCCCGCCTGGGTTTCCCCCCAGTTTAGCCTCTGGAGCAATGTCTCCCAATGGAGCCGACTTTTAAAAGTCCTGATTTTGTGCTCCATTGCTCCGCCGCTTGCCGGGAGCCAGCCACTCCCCTCCGGGGTCTATCTTCCCGTCGCTTTGGATTCACTTCTCCGCAGGTCCTACCTTTCAGAAAGTGATCGATTTTCTGTTTCTAGAATTGTTGCTCTTCTTCTCTTCGATTTCCCGTTGGATTTGTAGGTGTTCCCAATGGTTAGATAAGCTGTCTAGCTGATCTCCTGCTACCCGATGTCGTCTCAGCCTGCTACTTCTCCGCCATCTTGACTCCTCTCGATGATGAACATTTTTTCATGTGTCTGTTAGCTGTCTGTATGTCTTCATTGGAGAAGTGTCTGTTTATGTCTTCTGCCCATATTTTGACATGATTATCTGTTTTTTGTGCATTGAGTTTGAGGAGTTCTTTATAGATATTGGATATCACCCCTTTTGTCTGTGCTGTCATTTGCGAATATATTCTGCAATTCTGTGGGTTGCCTCTTTGTTTTGTTGACTGTTTCCTTTGCTGTGCAGAAGGTTTTGATCCTGATGAAGTCCCAAAAATTCATTTTCACATTTGTTTCCTCTGCCTTTGGAGAACTATCTTGAAAGAAGTTGCTGTGGCTGATGTCGAAGAGGTTACTGCCTATGTTCTCCTCTAGGATTCTGATGGATTCCTGCCTCATGTTGAGGTCTTTTATCCATTTTGAGTTTATTTTTGTGTATGGTGTAAGAGAATGGTCGAGTTTCATTCTTCTACACATAGCTGTCCAATTTTCCCAGCACCATTTATTGAAGAGACTGTCTTTTTTCCACAGGATATTTTTTCCTGTTTTGTCAAAGATTATTTGGCCGTAGAGTTGAGGGTCCATATCTGGGCTCTCTACTCTGTTCCACTGGTCTATGTGTCTGTTTTTGTGCCACTACCATGCTGTCTTGGTGATCACAGCTTTATGAACAAAGAAGAGGATGTAATAAAGCTCTACAACCATAAACCATGACTGTATATAAAGCCATTTGCTTAAAAGGGGGTCTATTCCCTTGATTTCATGAATGAAAGAAAGTAAATTTGAAAGTGTGTTTGATGACTGCATAGCCATAGCAAAGATGGGAATATACTTCTTGAGTACCCAGTGAAGGGAAGATAAGTATAAAACTTAGAAATGCGGGACGCCTGGGTGGCTCAGTTGGTTAAGCGGCTGCCTTCGGCTCAGGTCATGATCCCAGCGTCCTGGGATCGAGTCCCACATCGGGCTCCTTGCTCAGCAGGGAGCCTGCTTCTCCCTCTGCCTCTGCCTGCCTCTCTGTCTGCCTGTGCTCACTCTCTCTGACAAATAAATAAATAAAATCTTTAAAAAAAAAAAAAAAAAAAAAAAAACTTAGAAATGCACAAATCACCACATGATAGATTCAATTTTTAAGGGGGGAGTACATATCAAATAGAAATTAGGGAGTTATAAATGTACTAATTTCACATTCAAATGGAGATATTTCAAATTAAATGAAGTGTCCTGAAGGCTTGGAATTCTAAACAGAAAAATGTTACTCTGTATGACTACATCTGATTTACAAAAAGAAGCTACTGCTGTGATTCATGAATGTGATGACAATATAAATTCTGTAGAAATTTCACTGATAGCAATTAGTTTAAAGCAGAGACAGTATCTGGACTTTGTAACACATCAGAATTGTGTTTGGATCTTATAAATCTGACTCATGAATTTTCCTTTGTCCACTCTTGTCGAAATGTAGAAGTAGCCTTGAGATTTTTATTGAACAACACCAATCACAGCAGCATCCTGCAAAAGGACTTCCAGTAAGCTGAAGTTAAATAAAGATCATTAGAGATCATCAGTTGGCAGGAGAGGTTGGCACACATGGCGATTTGCTCATCAAAAAGGACATGGGCAAAGAAGTATAGGTTGAAAATATGATTGATGAGTTTGTTACCATGAAAGCCAGGAAGTCAAATTATAGTAAATTCTATTTGGGCACAAAAATATTCAAACTGAAAATAATATCGTGAGTTAAGGTACATGTATCTTTCAATTTTAAAATACCTTTTCAACGACTTTTGAAAGCATATTTTTACTTAATTATGTTACTTCCAGTAAAATTAATATAGTGTTATATTAGTTTTGGGTATACAATGTAGTGATTCAAAAATTCTGTACATTACTCTGTTCATCATAAGAGGACTCTTAATCCCCTTCACCTATTTCACCCATCTCTCCACCCCCTACCCTGTGGTCACCACCACTTTGTTCTCTATCCTTAAGGGTCTATTCTTTTGTTTGTCCCTTTTTTTCTTTGTTCATTTGTTTTGTTTATTAAATTGGACATATGATTAAATCAAATGTTATTTGTCTTTCTCTTCCAAGGGGACAAATAAGATATGGTACATACTACTGAGGGCCTTACTTTATTTTTTTAAGATGATATTTATTATTTGTTAGTGAAGGAGAGAGCACAATGGGGGGAGCTCCAGGCAGAGGGAGAAGAAGGCTCCCTGCCGAGCAAGGAGCCTGAGGCAGAACTCAATCCAAGGACCCCAGGGTCCTGACCTGAGCCAAAGGCAGATGATTAACAGACTGAGCCACCCAGGTGTCCCCTGAGGGTCTTACTTTAGATGGAGTGACACAGTGCCTCTCTGAGGAGGTTGAATTTAAGGAGAGATGGGAGGGGGCGCCTGGGTGGCTCAGTGGGTTAAAGCCTCTGCCTTCGGCTCAGGTCATGATCCCAGGGTCCTGGGATCAAGCCCCGCATCGGGCTCTCTGCTCAGTAGGGAGCCTGCTTCCTCCTCTCTCTGCCTGCTTCTCTGCGATCTCCGTCTGTCAAATAAATAAATAAAATTTAAAAAAAAAAAAAGGAGAGATGGGAGGATGACAAGATGTGGGAAAAGGAATTGAGGCAGGAGGAGGTCCAGATGCAAAGGTTCCCAAATGGGTTCAGGCTACCATTTGCAGGGAAGCAGGAGGCCAAGGTGGCTGCAGAGCAGGGATGGGGAGAGGTGGAGATCTCGAGTATGCTTGGACAGATGCACAACTTTTTTCAACTGCCCCTTTCATGATTGCATTTGTCAGTCCTTCATGACTGAATGGTAGAAGGTCATGGTTAAAACAGTTTAAACATGGGTCTGTGCAGCCCACTGTTCCCCGCATAAGGAACTTTTGCTAGAAGGGGATAACTCTATTCCTCTTTCTATGTTCCCTGACCATCACTTTTAATGATTACACGAATTGGATAACGACGTCGTGGAAAGTCGACTTGAAGCAGACGATCAGCTATAAGTGGAGGCCTGCTGCACATCCAAGGGCACAATCATGTGGGATCCTGATTTTTGATCTTCAGAGATGACCTACTCATTATGTGCGAGCTCTTTCCTGAACCATCAGGGTAAGTTGTCACGGAAGCAGGGTGGGAAGATGAGCATCCAGGGTTAATCGCACCCCCCTCATCAAGGCTCCTAAAAACATTCTCTGGCTCCAGAGACCCTGCTGCTTCTCTGTCCCTAACCAGTAAGAGTTGGCTTTACCACTTCCTGAGAGACCCACCTTGCCTGTGCCCTCAGCTGCCTTGGCTTGAATCTCCTCACAACAGTAGAGCCGAATCATCTCTACTCCACAGATGGTAAGAAGGAGTAGAAGAGGTTGCACATTCCGAGTGTGTTGCTGGAGTCGGTGGCACCCAGAAATCTGTGGGTTCATGCTGAGGGTGATGAAGAGTGATCGCTGGGCTCCTTAATGCTGTGTGACCACTACATGGAGACGGACTCTGGGGAACCTGGAGTACAAGGGAGATGTCTACTCTCAATGCACAGAGAGCTAGCCACCGCCGACATGCTCTTGCAGGGGGTGGGGGGCGGCAGGAACACCGTCCCTAAGGGGATGTGGGCTTTAGCTTTCAGCAGATTTTCTTCCTTGGTCTACTCCATGTTGCAAAAATTATCTGCCTAGGAGCACTCAGCCCCTGGGAGCGCCTGTCAAGGAGGGAGAGTGAGCAGAGAATGTTCCAGATCCAGGGTTAGATGACAAATAAGGACCAATGGCAGACTGTGGGCTGGGGACAGCCAGAGGCTGTGGAGTCTGGGGGCAGCACTGGAGGACTGGGTAGAACTTGGCTTCAAGCCAGAGCTGGCATGGAGTGGTTGCTCCAGGTTCGCCCTTATTTGCTCATGACCTCAGGCTATGTACCTTACCTCCTTGTGTTTCCACATCCACTCCTGCAAACTGAGGCTGCTGACAGCATCAACCTCCCGGGTTGGTCATGAGGTTTAGAAATAATTCATTAGCTATTTGGTACAAACTGACTAAGTGGCAGCTGCTTATTTAGGTGCCGAAGAACAGTGAACTGGACGCTCTTCGCATGGATCTTCCATGAGACACTAGACAAGCAGAACAACTGTCATGTAGTGGTAAGTACCCTGCACAAAGTACAAATGCAATGGAGAGATGCAAAAAGGTGGACAGTAGCTTTTACTGGGTGGTCAGGGAAGGCCTCCTGGACGAGGAGACATCTAACATGAATCAGAGTAAAGGGCCTTGGCAATTAGTCCTTTCAGAATGGCCCTGGCCTCTACCAAACACCCTCTTCCCCAACCAAGGTGGAAGGAAATGTACACTCATGGGCATCAGTAAGTCTTTGTGGTGCATGAGGCTCATGTCTGTGGCTTCCAGCCTGCTCCTGACCCCTTGTTTCTGAATTCCTGCCCTGCTCCAGCATCAGATGAGGATGCAGTCTGACAGAGACTGCCAAATCAGCAAGGACCATTGCATGAAATCCTTTCAAAAGACATGACATTCACCAAGACCCTGGTCACTATTTTCTAGGGGGAGCCCAGGCTTCTGTAAAGAGCTCTGTGTGGCTCTTTTCTTCTCTGGTGGCCAGAAATTACTGTGGGCTTGCCCTTGAGGAAGGACCATGCTACACTGCCAAATGTTCATGCTGTTAATTGTTACCTCATTCTTCCCCCAGCTGACCTGTGGCCAAGTACTAGCATGACAGTGCACCACGGAAAGGTTAGATAGTAATGAGAATTCTTAAAGATTATTCAATATAGTATAACAGAATGACACTAATTCCAGGAGACCCAGGCTTCACTGTGGTCCACCAGGCCCAGAGAGGGACAATGGAGGTCAGGTTATTAATGGAATTTTACCTCAGTACAGTCTACCAGTGGTCTCAGGTTTTCCCCTAATCCATCCACAGACAACCGGTGGCACCATCAAAAATTTGGAAGATACATGGTGGTAATTCTGAATATGTCCCTTTCATCTTACTTATTTGGCACGTGCAGAACTCATAGATCTTGGAGAATGACAGCCAATTATAAACTTAGTTGGTTGTTGACTTCAATTACAATGGCTGTGTCACTTGTGGCTCCATTGCATTACCCAACAATACATTCCAGGGCATCTGGTGTATCTATTCCATTGAGCAAATGCTTTTTTTCTCTTACAGGAAATAACACCAGAAGGAGTTTGCCTTCAGCTGGAAAGGGCACCATCACTTCCTACCTCAGGCTTCTATCAACTCTCTAAGCTAATTTCAGAAACTGTTCCTTAAGGATCTTGATCACCTTTCCCTTACAATGGACACCACAGTATTCCTTTCATTGATGACATTATTCTGATTGAGAAGTAGAAACTAATAGATGCATTGGCAA
Source organism: Martes martes (assembly GCF_963455335.1). NCBI lineage: Eukaryota > Metazoa > Chordata > Mammalia > Carnivora > Mustelidae > Martes > Martes martes. The sequence continues at coordinate 106,291,812 of NC_137897.1, forward strand.
CACACATGAAAGATAGAACATAGGAAATAATTCCCACACAAAACCAGATGCATTCTATCTTAATGAAATGTTTAGAGATTTAGTATTCTGGGGTAGGACAAGATTGTGCTTCTGCAGTGAATAGCAAATCCATAAATCTCAACTTTTTTACCATTAAAAAGGGGCACAGCAAAGAGTAGATATATGAGGTGCTAGTGATATCACATATGTTTATGGTTTTGTGGTACTATGACCCCCTGACAAGACCAGCTAGCTTGGAGTGAGGTCTAGAAGAAGACCGTTCTCTGACCCTACACCTATGGCCTCATGGGGAGCTCCCTGTGACCACTGGACTAGAAAAGACGAAGTATCATGCCTGATTTTCAGTTGGGATATTCCAATATGCAGGCACTTGTCCATATTCATTTTCTAATAGCACACAATAAGTTACCCCATATTTAGCAGTGTGAAATGACACAAATGTATGATCAAGGAGTTCCATAGGTCAGAAGTTCAGGCAGGCTCGACTGGGTTCTCTGCTTAGGGTCTCAAGCAATTGAACTCAAGGTATTAGCCATGCTAGGTCATTAACTGGAGACTCAGAGGGAGAAACTGCTTCCAAACCCTTCCAGGTAATTGGCAGCTCTAGTTTCCTAAGGTTCTAGGAGTGGGGTCCCTATTTCCTTGCTGTCTCTTGGCTGAGGCCATCCTGAGCTCCTAGGACCACCCCCATACCTCCCTAGATGCACCCCTCCATCTTCTAAGCAGTAGTGATGCATCATGGTCATGAAAGCAGGGATGCAGATTATGCATGGAACATAAACATGAACTTTCACTCAGCAAGACTGATGGTGTTGCCGATACTGCTGACTGCTCCATCTGCCAGCAGCACAGACCAACACTGAGCACCTGACATGGCACCACACCTCCCAAGTGGTCAGTCAGCTAATATCAGTAGGCAGATGGATTACTGTGGTCTCCTTTCATCAGGGAAAGCTACCTCTTTATAATCAAATGGATCTTCCTTTCCACTCAGAGATTTTTGAGAAAAACAACATTCATGGATTTAGAAAATGCTTTATCCACCATCATGGTATTCCACACAGCATCACTTATAAACAAGGAAATTGTTTCTCAGGGCATATGCTTATGTAATTCAGTAGGTGTATTACCTACCTCATCATCCTAAAGTGAGTTTCAAAAAAGTCCTGGAACAATCTTTTAAAGCTACACTATGGTTCTAACTTGGCAGCAGTACCTTGAGGGGCTGGGGTAATATAATTTAGAGGATGTCAATCCTCTACCTCATTGGCCAGTATATACGAATGTCTCTCCCACAAACACGATTCACACCTTTATTAATGAAGGGATGGCAGTGTGAGGGACTCCTCTCACTATTACTCTTTTGTATCCAGTAGCCAAATTTTGCTTCTAGTCCCCACCTTAGACCTCCCTGCACTAGAGGTCTTTATCCAAAGGAGAAATGTTTTCCATAACAGCCCTAACAATGACTCCATTGAAATGGAAATAGACTCTGCCAAGGGTTGAGGCTGCAGTGCTCCACTCCCTCAGTCCTCAGGCAAACATGGGGCTCCTACACAATGGAACCTGATGGGTAAGCATACAGGGCTGCCAGGACACAAGACACTGAGGAGGACTCTATGTCCACGATGTTTGGGTTTTTCTCAGCACTCTCATGTTGGTGATTAAAGTCAAAGGAAAATTATAGGAACTCAGTTTGAGCAGGACGTCTAATGGTCCCGCCCATTGGTAATTAAGCTGTGAGTCATCCCCTGAGGGCATATGACCCCCCTGAGTGACTGTCTCAGGCAAAAGAAAAAGAAATGGAGAATGTATAGGGTGCTGACTGGCTCAGTGGAGCACGTGACTCTTGATCTTGGGGTTATATAAGCCCCAATTTGGGTGTAGATATTACTTAAAATATAAAATTTTAAAAAAGAAATTGCTAATGTGGAATATGCTAGAAATACCAGCTCCAGGCCTGTGACCTTCTGAGGAGCTGGGATGTAGTATAAACCAATGACTTAACAGCATTCCTGCACTTTAGGGGGAAAACAAACAAACAAACAACAAGTTATCCTTTGAAATGAATTGATAAAGCAAACTTAGTACCAGAATTTTATAACATTAAAGTTCCGATGCTTTTTCTTAACTTCAAGAAGACAATTCTTAACTAACATGGGCTAGGAGGCATCAACAATATCCCGTTCCATTCTAGGACAGCAAACTGGTTCTGGTTACATATTGATAACTTGGTGACAGAATTATAAGTTTGAGGTATGATTCTCATTGTTGCGAAGGTGGTCAGATTCTAATTTTTCTAGTGCCTCCTCCAGGTGCCTTATTCAGTCTTGTCTTTTAAATCTGAAAATAAAAAGACAAGTCATTAACCAAAAGACACCAAACAACCCATAATCCGATAGGCTCTGTGGGTGATAAAAAGGGAGCTTACAATCTACATGAGAACAGAACATGGACCTTTTGTGGTAACAATCCAGCAAATACAAAGAGTGTCAGTTCAGGGTCAACACCTACCTCAAACTATGGTGTGAACAGAAGTCTCCTGGAACTTGGAAGAGTGAGTGAGACTCAGATAATATCAATCTAAATAAAAACAGAGAAAACATGAACTCTGAGTGAGGACTTTGAATTGAGAAACACCAGGTAAGGTCCAACCCCACCCCTCACCCAGCACCACACTGACCTTGCTGTGCTACAGAGTTTCTCTCTATACCCACCTTGCTCTTTCTTTGACAGACAATAAAACAAAATTTGTTCCACAATTCTTGAGGTCTTTACACACCTTCAAGCAATTTGAAGACTTTTTCATATTCTGGAGATATTTAGAGAAAAAAACTTTCAGTATTTCTAAAGCACAGTGAGGAAGTAGAACTCAATCTTGGTGTCTCAGCAATCATTCAAAGACTAGAATGTTACAGAAGACCTGTGTTATCCATCCTTACATTCAGACATTTGAACATATCCACCAATGGAACTCTGGTACACAATTGCCAATTAAGAAATACAAACAAACAAAAATTTCTGTTTCAACTGTAAAATGTCATAGATTTCACCAAACAAAACTCTTCTGAGTATTAAATGAGAAAATGTAAGCCAAAAAAGAAAGAAAGAAAGAAAGACAAAAGAACAACAACAAAAAAGGTTTACTGGGACATTTCAGTCAAAATAAAGAGGAACCATCCTAAATTATGTGAAAACCCAATTTGAGGAAAAGATGAGCCTCAAGAGGTCCATTAGATCTAGTCTAAATCATAGAATGGGAAAGACTTCCTGCAGTTTCACTGATAAAGATTCTTATCATACTTACATTGTCCATATCGTCGAATTTCATTCTTTAATTGATGTTTCATTTCAGCACTAATTTCCACTGGTGTTGGCAGTTTATCTGGCGCTTCTTGGGACACAGGCATTGATGTGACCATGGGATCATCTGCAGAGAGACAGCTGGGAATTCTTCCTACCAGGTCTGTGAATCAGCCCACCCTTGTTGACCCTGGCTAAGTCAGGACACAAAGAATCTAATTGTATGGAATACTGTCTTCTGCCATACTCACAAGTTCTGGAGATCAGATTTTGACCAGAAGCCATCAGGTGGGGATCGACCACTTTCCCTCCCCTCCCAGTGAATACTGTGAATGACAGGTGCATCTGGAAATCTAACTGAATGAGGAGCTACAATGATGTGCATTCCAGCAACCCCATGCGAACATCCACATGCTTCACAGTCTCTAATATTTCTTTTCATAGCAGGAGAATATACCAGATAGATGAATCAGACCTGAAATTTTGACCTCAGGAAAAATAATACAACAAAGGAGCCTCTTCCATTCTTGTCACTACACATACACACAGAAACAAAGTAAGACAATATAACTAATTAACAAACATTCACAGAGCCCTGGCACTCATGACTTCATGTCGTCGTGATTGCCCTCTACAAGGTGAAGAGATGAACATGTCACTTGATGTCAGGATGCCTAATTTTGGCACTCCATCACTAGAAATCCCAGTCAGCACATGATCTTCCTCATCCGTCTTTTGTCTCAGGAGGCCAATTTTTTTTCTACACCAAGTCTGACACCTCAACTGCATTTACTCATCCTTCTTAGTACCAGGCATGTGCAAAAATTTGGAGCTCAGCAGGGAACCAGACAGACAGAATGGACAAAGACAATCCCAAACCTCATGGAACTTACATCCTCATAGGGAAGGCTGACGGTACATGTAAAAAAGGCAAAAGATTAATACAGTTGACTTTGTGTTAGGAAGGAAGTCAGCAGGGATGTGACCGAGAGCAGGAGGGGAGGTCACGCAGGGTGCTCTGAGGAGGTGACCTCTGAGGAGGTGACCCCTGGGCAGAGCTTGGAGCAGGATCAGGAGTTAGAGCAGGCTTAGGCACACCCATGTGGAGGAGTTCCAGCTGCTGTGAGGGCCATGCAGAGCCCCTAGAAGGGGATGAGCTGGATTGGTAAACAAATGTCAGAGGCAGAGAGAGCAAGAAGGACATGGAGAGGGCACGTGATAGAATAAGATGGCATGGCCAGGTCATGCAGGGCCAGGTCGTGCAGGGCATGGAGACCAGCACTGGCAACTCCAACTCTGTTCTGACTGCTCAGGGAGTTGATGATGGGTTTCAGGATATGCATGTCATGACCTGATTTCTGTATGGACATGGTCACTCTGAGTGCATAGGAACAAATGGGCTACACAGGGTCAAGTGGGAAAGCAGGACGCAAGCTCAGAAGCTACCGGAGCAGCTTGCTGAGTGATGAGGCAGTGTGGAATGAGGGACAGTGTAACAGTGGGACTCAGGAACAATGACAGTATTATGAGGAGAGAAAGAAAATCAGAAAGGAGAACAAAGGCAAATTCAATGAGGAAAAGGAAACCAGTAGAGTGCAGAGTTTGGGAAGCCAGGAAAACTTCCATAAGGGATAGAGTGAACACCTGGTCCAGTGTGGTTGAGAAATTAATGGGAGCCTCACCCAAAGCCAGTGACCTTGATAGGGACTACTCTTGTGGAGTAGATGAGACAGAGGCAGGGTTCACAGGGTCAAGTCAGGAAGGGGACATGAGGACAGGCACCCTCACCATCTTCCAAGGACATAGCTGACCCCCCGGGGTGGGATGCTCCCTCTCCTTCCTTTTTCACTGACAGTAGCACCATGCTCAGCATTCTTTTAGGTGGAGGAGGACTTGTGGGTTCTCCATGATGTTTCATTTGGTTTTCAGGCCCAACAGCAGACTCCTCTGCTTTATCACTCTTCACTTCCTAAGGAGCATCAGGAAACAAGTTCCATTAATGACAAAAATGTAACCATGCCCAAACTGCATTCTACATTTGTATATACAACATGCATCCACATCATTTATATGAGTTTTCTCAGGGGCCAAGGTTTACCATGCCCACAAACACTCCATATGGGAAAACAGAGGAAGCTAATATACTAGTATAGTCCAAAGGCAAATATTGTACATGATGAATCAGACTGCTTGCAGAGAGGAGATAGTCCAAGATGGTGGAGGAGTAGGAGACCTTAGTTTCATGTAGTCCATGGGATTCAGCTAGGTAGCTGTCACATCATTCTGAACACCTGGAACTCAACCAGAGATGTAAGAAGTGGATAGCTGCAACTCTACAAATAGAAGAGTGACCACTTTCTGCAAGGTAGGAGGTGCTAAGTGAATCCTAGGCAATAAATGGGAAGATAAACCATGGGGGGAGGGGGCCTCCATCAGCTGGCACAGGAAAGTAATATAGCAGCAGAGAACACAATCAGAACTTTTAGAAGTCTGCTCCAGTGGGGGACATCCCTGCCTCCAAGGCACTCAGGTGGTGAAGTGGGACAGAACACTAGTTGGCAAAGTATGGTCTCAGGATCCTCAGGGTCACAGGAAGACCAGGGGTGCCTGACAGCAGCAGAGATCCCAGGCACTGGAGTGGGGAATCCGGCTACAATCAGCAAGCCCAGGAGTGAACTCTCAGCTAGGGGTTGCCATATACTGTGAACTGGGGCACAGGCAAGTTCTCCCAGAGTAGGGGCCCAGTGAGTGGCAGAACCATTACAGGCCCCCCCTTCATCCCTGGGAGGAATAGCACAGGTGCACCCCATAGGAGTCTGCAGGGTTTGGAGTGCAAAACAGGGTCATGTGCCTGAGATAGAAACACTCAGTCACAGGCTGGGTGAGCACAGAGTGTGGATGGAGACCAGGGAGACAGGAGTGATTGGCTGCTTTTCCCGGAGGGCACACTGAGGAGGGGGGCCCCATGCTCCAGGGATGGAGATTGGGAGGCCACCATTTTCATTCTCATCTTCTAAAGCTGCGTGGAAATCCTTCAGGGAACAAAAGCCACATAGAACAATCCAGAGCAGCTTACTTAGCCAGGCCCCCTTGCATGAGTGGTGCAATTCCACCCAGGGCAAAGCCACCTGAGAATCAGTGCAACAGCGGCATCACAAAGGGACCCTGACCTCTTGTTCATCAGCCTCAGCCTGTCCCTCTTGAAAGGGTCTTTGGCAGGAAAACCTGGGGTCACAGCCCTCCCCTGTCTTCAGACAGGAGAGCCATCATGCAGCTGCCTGGTGGACGAAAGCCAGGCCGGGGACCTGGAGACAGTGCAAGTTGGCCTGAAAGCCACAGGGCCACACCCACGCACCCACCGTCCCCTCGAGGCCGGTCCCCATGGTGCAAAAAGTGCCCCAGGAAACAGATGTCTCCCCTGGTAGCTGGGCTGCGTGAGCTGAGCAGAAGATCAGCAAGAACATCAGCTAAGACCGAGTTTACCCATCACAGAGAACTGCAAAATTCCAGTGCTAGTAGGAAATAGGATATAGAATTCACAGGTTTTTCCCTTGGGATTCTTTAGTCTTTCAAATTTTTTTGAAGTTATACCAGTTTTTCTTTCAGTGTTCCAAGATTCATTTTTTATGCACCACACCCAGTGCTCCATGCAGTAAGTGCCCTCCTTAATACCCACCCCCAGGCTCACCTAACCCCCGACTCTCCTCCCCTCCAAAACCCTCAGTTTGCTTCTCAGAGTCCATGGTCTCTCATGGTTTATCTCCCCTTCCAATTTCCCCCAATTCACTTATCTTTTCTTTCTCCTAATGTCCTCCATGAGTCTTTCAATTTTAATTTTTTTCTCTTTCCTTTTTCAAACAATTTCTTATTTTATCAATTCTTTTAAAAAAATATTTTTGAATTTCCATTTTTACAGTTACATTCTATCCTTTCATTGTATTTAATTTTGTGTGTGTGTATGTGTATATATATTTTTTTCCTTCTTTACAATTTTGGGATGCAGTTTTTTCTAACAAATGGACCAAAATACACTCAGGATATAGTGTATTCCTCTATTCTGTTCACCTGTCTGTTTATATCTGTTCATATTCCTTCATTTTCATTGTCTTTTAATGTTCATTGGTATAGTTACATTCTATCCCTTCCTTCTGTTAAATTTTATTTTTTTACATATATAAGTTTTTTTTCCTTTACAATTTTTGGATTTAGTTTTCTAACAAACAGACCAAAATACACACAGGATCCAGTGTATTCCTCTGTTCTGTTCACCTGTCTGATTATATTCTCTCTCTTTTTTTTAATTTTTGTTTTGGTTTGGTTTTTCAAATCTCTCCTAATATGTCTAGTGTATATTTCACTGGGGTCATTGTTGCCATATAGGTATTTTATCTCTCATTCATCTATTCTTCTCTGGACATAATGTCAAGACAGAAAAACTCACTTCGAAAAAGAGAACAAGAGGGAATATGGACTGCCAGGGACCTCATGAGTATGGACATAAGTAAGATGTTGGAACTAGAAGTCAAAATAATGGTTATAAAGATACTAGCTTGGTTAGAAAAAGCATAGAAGACACTACAGAATCCCCTTCTGTAGAAATAGAAGAAGAACTAAAGAAGGTGGGGAAAAGGGAGATAAACAACTCCTAGATCATGAGGGGAGAATTCAAGAGATATGTGATACCATAAAGTAGAACAATATTAGAATAATGTGATCTCAAAAGAAGATGAGGGGGGATGCTGAAGATATACTGGAGCCAATTATAGTGGAGAACTTCCCTAATCTGGGGAAGGAAACAGGCGTTCAAGTCCAGGAGGCACAGGAAAAAAAAACCCTCAAAATGAATAAAATTAGGTCAACACCCCGAGATATAATAAAGAAACTTGTAAATCTCAGAGACAAAGAGAAAATCCTGAAAGTAGCTTGAGACAAGAGTTCTGTAACCCACAAGGGTAGAAACATTAGACTGCCAGCAGACCCATCCACAAAGACCTGGCAAGCCAGAAAGACTGCCATGATATATTCAGGGTGCTAAAGGAGAAAAATATGCAGCCAAGAATACTTTATCCAGCTAAGATGTCATTCAAAAGAGGGGGAGAGATAAAAAGCTTTCAGGACAAACAGAAACTAAAAGAATTTGTGATGACTAAGCCAGCCCTGCAAGAACTATTAAAAGGCATCCTTTAGGGGCTCCTGGGTGGTTCAGTGGGTTAAGCCCCTGCCTTCAGCTCAGGACCTGATCCCGGGGTCCTGGGATCGAGCCCTACATCAGGCTCTCTGCTTGGCGGGGAGCCTGCTTCCCTCTCTCTCTGCCTGCCTCTCTGCCTACTTCTGATCTCTGTCTGTCAAATAAATAAATAGAATCCTTTTTTTTTTAAAAGAAAAAAAGAAACAAGAAACGTCTGAAATGCACAACCTAAACTTTCACCTAAAGGAGCTGCAGAAAGAACAGCAAAGAAAGCCTAAATCCAACAGAAAAGAATTAATAAAGATTAGAGGAGAAATCAGTGAAATAAAAGGACCACTGGGAAGGGAGGGAAAACTGAACAGGAAGAAATCAGAGGTGCAGACTGCCATGAGAGACTCTGGACTCCGGTTTAAAAAAAAAAAAAAAACTGAGGGTTATAGCAGGGAGGGGGGTAGGAGGGTGGGCTAATCGGGTGATGGGTATTAAGGAGGGCATGTGTGTTGATGAGCATGGGACGTTATACACAACTAACAAATCATTGAACACTACATCAAAAACTAATTATTTAAGGGCACCTGGGTGGCTCAGTGGGTTAAGCCTCTGCCTTCGGCTCAGGTCATGGTCTCAGGGTCCTGGGATCGAGCCCCGCATCGGGCTCTCTGCTTGGCAGGGAGCCTGCTTCCCCCTCTCTCTCTCTGCCTGCCTCTCTGCCTACTTGTGATCTCTCTCTCTCTCTCTTTGTCAAATAAATAATAAATAAAATCTTTTAAAAAAACTATTTAATATGCTGGCCAACTGAACATAAAAAATTTTAAAAATGCATTTAATAAACCCCAAAAAAACAGTAGAACAGATCAACAAAACTAGGAGCTGGTTCTTGAAAGAATTAATAAGATTGATAAACCTCTGGCCAACTTATCCAAAAGAAAAGAGAAAGGACCCAAATAAGTAAAATCATGAATGAAAGTGGAAAGATCACAACCAACAGAGAAAATACAATTAAAAGAACATATTATGTGCAAATATATGCCAACAAATTAGGTAATCTGGAAATGGATGCAGTCCTAGAGATGTATAAACTACCAAAACTGAGACAGGAAGAAATAGAAAAACCTGAGCAGACCCATCACCAGCAAGGAAATTGCAACAATAATCAAAATTCACCCAACAAACAAGAGTCCAGTGCCAGATGGCTTCCCAGGAGAACTCTACCAAACAGAAGAATTAACACCTATTCTTCCAAAGCCATTTCAAAAAATACAAATGGAAGGAAAACTTCCAAACTCTTTCTATGAGGTCAGCATTACCTTGATCCACGAACCGACAAAGATCCCACCTAAAAGGAGTATTATAGACCAATATCCCTGATGAACATGGATGTAACAAGTCTCACCAAGATACTAGCCAATGGGATCCAACAGCACATTAAAAGGATTATTCACCACTAACAAATGGGATTTAGTCCTGGGCTTCAAGGGTGGTTTAACATCCACTACATTAATCAATGTGATATACTACATTAATAAAAGAAAGGACAAGAACCATATGAGCCTCTTGACAGATGCAGAAAAATCACTGGACAAAACACAACATCTTTTCTTGATCAAAATTCTTCACAGTGTAGGGATAGAGGGAACATACCTCAACATCATAAAAGCCATATGTGAAAAGCCCACAGCGAATATCGTTCTCAATGGGGAAAAACTGAGAGCTTTTGCCCTAAGGTCGGGAACACAATAGAGATGTCCACTATCACCACCGCTATTCAACATAGTACTGAAGTCCTAGCCTCAGCAATCATTCAACAAAAATAAATAAAAGGCATCCAAATTGACAAAGAAGAAACCAAACTCACTCTTCCCAGATGACATGATACTCTATGTGGAAAACACAAAAGACTCACCCCAAAATTGCTAGAACTCATACAGGAATTCAGCAAAGTGACAGGATATGAAATCAATGCATGGAAATCAGTTGCATTTCTATGTTATCAATGAGAAAGAAGAAAGAGAAATTAAGGAGTTGATCCTATTTACAATTGCCCCCAAAACCATAGATACCTAGGAATACCCCTAACCAAAGAGGCAAAGGATCTGTGTCAGAAAACTATAGAAGGTTCATGAAAGTAATTGAGGAAGACACAAAGAAATGGAAAAACATTCCATGATCATGGACTGGAAGAATAAATATTGTTAAAATGTCTTTGCTACCTAGAGCAATCTATACATTCAATGGAATCCCTATCAAAATATCATCAACTTTTTTCACACACAGCTGGAACCAATAATCCTAAAATTTGTATGGAATCAGAAAAGACCCTAAATAGCCAAACACATTTCTAAAGGAATGTTGAAAAAGAAACCAAAGTTGGCGACATCACACTTCTGGACTTCAAGCTCTATTACAAAACTGTAATCATCAGGACAGTATAGTACTGGCACAAAAACAGACACACAGATCACTGGAACAGAATAGAGAACCCAGAAATGGACCCTCAACTCTTTGGTCAACTAATCTTCAACAAAGCAGGAAAGAAGATCCAATGGAAAAAAAAACAGTCTCCTCAATAAATAGTGTTGGGAGGGGGAACCTGGGTGGCTCAGTGGGTTAAAGCCTCTGCCTTTGGCTCAGGTCATGATCTCAGGGTCCTGGGATCGAGCCCCATATCAGGCTCTCTGCTCAGCGGGGAGCCTGCTTCCCTCTCTCTCTCTGCCTGCCTCTCTGCCTACTTGTGATCTCTCTCTCTGTCAAATAAATAAATAAAATCTTTTAAAAAATAAAATAAATAGTGTTGGGAAAACTGGACAGCCACATGCACAAGAATGAAACTGGACTATTTCCCTACGCCAGACACAAAAATAGACTCAAGATGGATGAAAGACCTAAATGTGAGACAGGAATCCATCAAAATCCTAGAGGAGAACACATGCAGCAACCTCTGTAACCTTGGCCAAAGCAACTTCTTCCTAGACACCTATCCAAAGGGAAGGGAACAAAGACAAAAATGAACTGTTGGGACTTCATCAAGATAAAAAGCTTTTGCACAGTAAAGGAAACGGTGGACAAAACCAAAAGACAACTGACAGAATGGGAGAAGATATTTGCAAATGTCTTATCAGACAAAGGGTCAATATCTATAGTTCACAAAGAACTTATCAAACTCAACACCCAAAGAACAAATAATCCAATCAAGAAGCAGGCAGAAGACATGAACAGACATTTCTCCAAAGAAGACATCCAGATGGCCAACAGACATAAGAAAAAATTCTGAACACCACTGGGCATCAGGGAAATATAAATCAAAACCACAGTGAGATACCACTTCACACCAGTCAGAATGGCTAAAATTAACAAGTCAGGAAATGACAGATGTTGGCAAGGATGCAGAGAAATGGGAACCTTCTTACAATGTTGGTGGGAATGGAAGCTGGTGTAGCCACTCTGGAAAACAGAATGGAGTTTCTTCAAAAAGTTGAAAATAGAGCTACCCGCTGACCCTGCCATTGCACCGAAGATACAAATGTAGTGAACCGAAGGGGCATCTATACTCCAATGTTTATAGCTGGGTATTTACTGGGTATTTACACTGAATATTTATAACAAAGATACAAATGTAGTGATCCAAAGGGGCATCTGTACTCCAATGTTTATAGCAACAATGTCCACAACAGTCAAACTATGGAAAAAGCCCAGATCGACAAATGAATGGATAAAGTAAATGTGGTGAATGTTTACACAATGGCATACTATTCGGGCTTCAGAAAAAAACCGAAATCTTTCCACTTGCAACACTGTGGATGGAACTAGAGGGTATTATTGTAAGCAAAATAAGTAAATCAGAGAAGGAAAATTATCATATGATCTCACTCATATGTGGAATTTAAGTAACAAAACAGAAGATCATAGGGGAACAGAGGAAAAATAAAACAAGACAAAATCAGAGAGGGAGACAAATTATAAAAGGCTCTTAATCATAGGAAACAAACTGAGGGTTGCTGGAGGGGAGGGGGATGGGGAGATGGGGTAACTGGGTGCTGGACTTTAAGGAGGGCTCATGATGCAATGAGCACTGGGTGTTATATAAGACTGATGAACCACTGACCTCTACCTCTGAAACTAATAATACACTATATGTTAATTAATTGAATTTAAATTTAAAACATTTAAAATCCTTACGGTTGCTTGCAGAATGCGAACCCCTCATCCAGAATTGAATAAACACATGATTTCTTCTATGAGGAAGAATAAACCATTCTATGTCAACCCTTTCAGGGGACATAAATGTCTTTCTTTTCCCAACTTGATTTAAATGCAACATTATCAGTACCTACTGAATCTTCATAGAATGCCTGTTGTAGATGGTGAGGGAGGAGGAGTTGGAAATCTTTTATCCACTCACTTCCAATGGCAAAGAGTTCAAATATGTCAGTCTAGGAGCCATGCGAAGGGCAGTTTTCAATGTTGCTCATAGATCAAATGGGACATATCTGTATGACAGACTAGCTGAAAGATCTTCTCCCCCAAGGATAAATCCCACAATTGTTCCACCATATTAGAATCACCTGGTGATATAAATGCCTTTTCTGAACCAGAGACAGTTCCCATTAAGTAGGGGTGGAAAATGGGGAAATGATTTTCACAGAGCATTTCAAACCGACCAGGTTTTCTCCCAAATGCTTTCCTTGTACTGACTTATTTAGTATTTCACAGAGGTATAATTGAGGCAAAAACTCAGGGACAAACTAAGGAAGAGATGTGGGGTCAGAAGGGACCCACAAGCCCAAAGATCCCCAGGATTGGTGGGAGGGTTTGGCCACACAGTTGCTTCTCCCGGGTCACTCGCAGGCACCCTTCAGTATCTGTTCATGAACATCCCTTTACTTGGAACAGTCCATCTTATGTGAGTGTCGAGAGGAGGAGGGGCTGGTCAGCATTGAGAGTGGCCAGAACAAGAAATGAAGGTCACTGAAATCCCTGACATGAGGCCTCACGTGCTATGGTCAACCATGATCCAAAGGAACCTAGGAAACAGGAATGACTCGTGAAGAAGCATTTCAGTCTATTCAGTACTACTTCCCTCACCCTGTAATTGATATGCTTGTTCATCAATGGATCTCCTGTGAAGCGGGTGAGTGTGAATCCATTCTTCTGAGAACTACCGTTCCATGAAAACTACTTTAGTAATGTTCTAACTGCAAAATGTTCATTGCATTTAACTTTAAATACAAAATTTTAATTGCATTTGAACCGAAAATGTTGACAATCAGGGCCTGGATTAAAGTGGCCGTGATGAGGGTTGAACAGCCCAGGAGGCTGATCTGTGCTCAACCTGACTCCAACCCAACCCAGAGACCACCCCTCCTTGGCTTTCCCAGGACTCCTGCTTGGCACATTCCATTCTATTAGCTGAGATCAAATAGAGACACTGATAGAAAAATAAAACTTACCAAAATTTTACTAGAGAAGAAAGAGAAAATCTGGTAAGTCCTGAATCTAGTAAAACTGTGAACGAAAGGGGAGACAAGATGGCGGGGAAGTAGGAGGAGGCGCCTTTTCAACCTGCACCCTAAAGTGAGCTGATTACCTACCAAAGAACTCCGATCACCCATGAAATCAGCCTGAGATCAGAATTATACACGTCTGGATCTCTACGGGGACCAGAAGACGCCAGTGGGCAGGTAAAGTGGAGTGGGAACGTCGGACTGATATCGGAAGATAAACAAAAGGGGGAGGGAGCCACCAGAGGCGACCGACTGGAAAATAATACCCCAATACGAGAGTGCCCGGCATCTGGGGACCAGCATTAACTTGGAGTCTTGTTGAAAGCACTCAAAAGAGCAAAGACTCGCGCGGGGAAATTGTGGGAATCGGGGCGGATAGGGATAGGGGCTTAAGTCCCCAGACCCAGGGCAGCATCCCCTGGCGCTGAGCCAGAGAGTGCGGCGGAGAAACCTAGTCTTTGTCCCGGAGCCGCCAGTGCGCCCGAGAACGGGTGGAGTCCGGCTCCCGTGAGGGGCTGGGAGCCACACCAGACGGCAGAATGCGCACCTTACTGGAGATGCTCGCGTGCCTCAACCTCCCCTGAGAGAGGTGCACGAACACCCAGCCTGGTGTTCTGGGACCCACGCGGCGATAGACCCACACGGCGATAGAGCCGATAGAGCTGGAGGCGCCGCGCCCCAAACCATCCCCTGGGAGAGGTGCGCGCAAGCCCTGAGCTCTCAGCCCCAGCCAGCGGGAAAATCTCCGTGTGCGATTGCTGCTTGGAACCTCTCTGGCGGTCTGGAGCTGCCCAGACAGCCACAGCTGCCTTGGTTTTGCGTACAAGCAGGAGATCCTGCGTCCCCAGGGACCGTGACTCAGAACCTGCTCTGCCAGCGGCCCAGCGGCTGCAGCACCTGCAGGGGAGCAGACTGAGGCTTCTCTCTGAGAGGGAGGTTGGGGTGCAGTTTTCTTTCCTCTAAACCTCCAAAAACCATCAAAAGCTGTCAAGGCGAGAGAAAAGAAGTGAACAAACATAAAAACCTCCAGAGAACAAAAACCTGAAAAAAACGTTTTTCTCAGAGCCCACCCCCTTGAGGGGGTCGGGAGGACTTAACTCAGGGAACATCATTGACTGAAAACCCACGTGGCAGCCCCCTCCCCCAGAAAACAAATCAGGAAAAAAAAAAAAAAGACTACAAGAGAACAACCACCACTACTTCATAGATACAACTTTTATTTTTAATTCTTTCCCACTATTCTGGTTCATTTTTTTTTCTTTTTTTATATAGATAATTTTTTAACCTATTTACCATCACAGTGAGATGTCCAGTACATCAAATTCCATGATAAACTTCTAACCTGAATTTTTTTGATACATACACATGTGTTTTTCTTTTGCTTTTCTATTTTCTTAATTTTAAAAAAAATTTTTAATTTAGTTTAGTCCAGTTTATTCCTTTTTTATTTTTATTTTCTAATATTCATATAGAGTTAAACTTCAAGGTAACCCCCTTTCTCCAAGCAATGCTACCCCTATAGGTGAACCAATTTTTAATCCCCCTTTTTCTTAGGAAAGTTGAGTCCTTTAACAAAGATATCAAGATACATCCAGGAAGAATCAAAATAACCTTCCTCGCCCACACCGAGAATCTATAACCATGCTCCCATCTTTTTCTTCTGCCAGTGTCTCTGTGTATTTATGTTTGTCTGGATAGTATATAAATCTTATACTTGGGGTTCTTCTTGACGAGGCTCCTCCTTTTTTTTGCTTATATATATATTTTTTTTCTCTCGTCATATACTTTTATCAGTCTTTTTGTTTGTCTGTTTTTGTTTGTATACGTCATAAACCTTACCCTGGGGCCCATTTGGGCTGAACCTTCACTTTTATCTTCCCTTTTTTTCCTGTCTCTCTCTCTCCCTCTTTTTTCTTTTTCTTTTCTGTTTTCTCTCATTTGGGTGGGGAATCCTGAGTGCTCAGAAGCGTTCCAGGGTGCACCTTGACTGCACCACGGTCAATACATCCAGCTACATCTGTCCAGTCATCTCTCACCAAAATGACTAGGAGGAGGAATCCCCAACAGAAGAAAAATACAGAGGATGGGCCTTCTGCAACAGAGCTAACGGCTATCAACATAGACAATATGTCAGAAAGAGAATTCAGGCTAACAATTATCCAGGCAATAGCTAGGTTGGAGAAAGCCATGGATGACCAAACAGAATTGATTAGGGCAGAATTGAAAGCGACCAGAGAGGAGGTTCATAATGTTAGGGCAGAGCTGAAGGCCACCAGGGATGAGGTTCACAACGCTCTCAATGAGTTCCAATCTAATCTAAATTCTCTAAAAGCTAGGGTAACTGAGACAGAAGATAGAATTAGTGATCTGGAGGACAAACAAATAGAGAGAAAGGATCAGGAGGAAGCCTGGAACAAACAGCTTAGAAGCCACGAAAACAGAATCAGGGAAATAAATGATGCCATGAAACGTTCCAACATCAGAATTATTGGAATCCCTGAAGGGGAGGAGAAAGAAAGAAGTCTAGAAGATATAGTGGAACAAATTTTTCATGAAAATTTTCCCAATCTTGCGAATGGAACAAGTGTTCATGTACTAGAAGTAGAAAGGTCCCCCCCCAAGATTATAAATTCAAAAAAAACATCCAGGCACCTCATAGTAAAATTGAGGAATCATAATTGTAGATACAATCTCTTGAAAGCCGCTAGGACAAAGAACCTCCTTACATACAGAGGAAAGCCCATCAGAATAACGTCAGACCTGTCCACAGAGACCTGGCAAGCCAGAAAGGGCTGGCAAGATATATTCAGGGCACTAAATGAGAAGAACATGCAGCCAAGAATACTTTATCCAGCAAGACTGACATTCAAAATGGATGGAGAGATAAAGAGTTTCCAAGACCGGCAAGGCTTGAAAGACTATGCAACCACCAAGCCGACACTGCAGGAAATATTAAGGGGGGTTCTATAAAAGAGGAAAAATCCTAAGAATAGCATTGAACAGAAATATAGAGACAATCGACAGAAAGAAAGACTTCAAAGATAACACAATGTCAATAAAAACGTATCTCTCAATAATCACTCTCAATGTGAATGGCCTAAATGCACCCATAAAACGACACAGGGTTGCAGATTGGATAAAACGACAGGACCCATCCATATGTTGTCTACAAGAGACCCATTTTGAACCTAAAGATACACCCAGACTGAAAGTGAAGGGATGGAGAAGCATCTTTCACACCAATGGGCCTCAAAAGAAGGCCGGGGTAGCGATTCTCATATCAGATAAATTAGATTTTAAACTAAAGACGGTAGTCAGGGATACAGAAGGACACTACATCATTCTTAAAGGGACTATCCACCAAGATGATCTAACAATTGTAAATATCTATGCCCCCAATATGGGAGCAGCCAATTACATAAGAAAACTAGTAATCAAGATAAAGAGTCATATTGATATGAATACATTAATAGTAGGAGATCTTAACACGCCTCTCTCAGAAATAGACAGATCATCGAAGCAGAAAATCAATAAAGAAATAAGAGCATTGAATGATACATTGGACCAGATGGACCTCATAGATATATACAGAACATTCCACCCTAAAACAACAGAATACTCATTCTTCTCAAGTGCACATGGAACCTTCTCCAGAATAGACCACATACTGGGTCACAAATCAGGGCTCAACCGATACCAAAAGACTGAGATGATTCCCTGCATATTCTCAGATCACAATGCTTTGAAACTGGAGCTCAATCACAAGGAAAAGTTCAGAAGGAACTCAAATACCTGGAAGCTAAAGACCACCTTGCTTAAGAATGCTTGGATCAACCAGGAGATCAAAGAAGAACTTAAACAATTTATGGAAACCAATGAGAACGAAGACACTTCACTCCAAAACCTATGGGATACAGCAAAGGCGGTCCTAAGGGGGAAATTCATAGCCATCCAAGCCTCCCTCAAAAAAATTGAAAAATCCGCGGGACGCCTGGGTGGCTCAGTCAGTTGGGCGGCTGCCTTTGGCTCAGGTCATGGTCCCGGTGTCTTGGGATCGAGTCCCGCGTCGGGCCCCTTGCTCCCCAGGGAGCCTGCTTCTGCCTCTGCCTGCCACTCTGCCTGCTTGTGCTCTCTCTCTCTCACTCAAATAAATAAATAAAATCTTAAAAAAAAAAAAAATTGAAAAATCCAGAATACACCAGCTGTCTCTACACCTTAAAGAACTGGAGAATCAACAACAAATCAAACCAACTCCACACGTAAGAAGGGAAATAATCAAGATTAGAGCAGAGATCAACGAGGTAGAAACCAGAGATACAGTAGAACGTATCAACGAAACTAGAAGCTGGTTTTTTGAAAGAATCAATAAGATCGATAAACCATTGGCCACACTAATCCAAAAGAAAAGAGAGAAAGCCCAAATTAATAAAATTATGAATGAAAAGGGAGAGATCACAACTAACACCAAGGAAGTAGAAACAATCATCAGAAGCTATTATCAACAGTTATATGCCAATAAGCTAAGCAACCTAGATGAAATGGATGCATTCCTGGAAAACTATAAACTCCCAAAATTAAACCAGGAAGAAATTGACAACCTGAATAGACCGATATCTAGTAACGAGATTGAAGCAGTGATCAAAAACCTCCCAAAAAACAAGAGCCCAGGACCTGACGGATTCCCTGGGGAATTCTATCAAACTTTCAAAGAAGAAATAATACCTATTCTCCTGAAGCTGTTTCAAAAAATTGAAGCAGAAGGAAAACTTCCAGACTCTTTTTATGAAGCCACCATCACCCTGATCCCCAAACCAGGCAAAGACCCTACCAAAAAGGAGAATTTCAGACCGATATCACTGATGAATATGGATGCTAAGATTCTCAACAAGATCCTAGCAAACAGGATCCAACAGCACATTAAAAAGATTATCCACCATGACCAGGTAGGATTCATCCCTGGGTTACAAGGATGGTTCAACATTCGCAAATCAATCAATGTGATAGAACAAATCAATAAGAGAAGAGAGAAGAACCACATGATCCTCTCCATTGATGCAGAAAAAGCATTTGACAAAATCCAGCATCCGTTCCTGATTAAAACGCTTCAAAGTATAGGGATAGAGGGAACATTCCTGAACTTCATCAAATCTATCTATGAAAAACCCACAGCAAATATCATCCTCAATGGGAAAAAGCTTGCAGCCTTCCCATTGAGATCAGGAACACGACAAGGATGCCCACTCTCACCACTCTTGTTCAACATAGTATTAGAAGTCCTAGCAACAGCAATCAGACAACAAAGAGAAATAAAAGGTATCCAAATTGGCAAGGAAGAAGTCAAACTCTCTCTCTTCGCAGATGACATGATTCTTTATATGGAAAACCCGAAAGACTCCACCTCCAAACTACTAGAACTCATACAGCAATTCAGTAATGTAGCAGGATACAAAGTCAATGTCCAGAAATCAGTGGCTTTCTTATACACTAACAATGAAAATACAGAAAGGCAAATTAGAGAATCGATTCCATTTACTATAGCACCAAAAACCATAAGATACCTCGGAATAAACCTAACCAAAGAGGTTAAAGATCTGTACTCGAGGAACTACAGAACACTCCTAAAAGAAATTGAAGAAGACACAAAAAGATGGAAGACCATTCCATGCTCTTGGATGGGAAGAATAAACATCGTTAAAATGTCTATACTGCCCAGAGCAATCTATACTTTTAATGCCATTCCAATCAAAATTCCACCAGTATTTTTCAAAGAGCTGGAGCAAATAATACTAAAATTTGTATGGAATCAGAAGAGACCCCGAATTGCTAAGGAAATGTTGAAAAACAAAAATAAAACTGGTGGCATCACGTTACCTGATTTCAAGCTTTACTACAAAGCTGTGATCACCAAGACAGCATGGTACTGACATAAAAACAGACACATGGACCAGTGGAACAGAGTAGAGAGCCCAGATATGGACCCTCAACTCTATGGTCAAATAATCTTTGACAAAACAGGAAAAAATATCCAGTGGAAAAAAGACAGTCTCTTCAATAAATGGTGCTGGGAAAACTGGACAGCTATATGTAGAAGAATGAAACTGGACCATTCTCTTACACCGTACACAAAGATAAACTCGAAATGGATAAAAGACCTCAACGTGAGACAGGAATCCATCAGAATCCTCGAGGAGAACATAGGGAGTAACCTCTTTGATATCAGCCACAGCAACTTCTTTCAAGATATGTCTCCAAAGGCGAAGGAAACAAAGGCAAAGATGAACTTCTGGGACTTCATCAAGATCAAAAGCTTCTGCACAGCAAAAGAAACAGTCATCAAAACAAAGAGGCAACCCACGGAATGGGAGAAGATATTTGCAAATGACAGTACAGATAAAAGGTTGATATCCAGGATCTATAAAGAACTCCTCAAACTCAACACACACAAAACAGATAATCATATCAAAAAATGGGCAGAAGATATGAACAGACACTTCTCCAATGAAGACATACAAATGGCTACCAGACACATGAAAAAATGTTCATCATCACTAGCCATCAGGGAGATTCAAATCAAAACCACATTGAGATACCACCTTACACCAGTTAGAATGGCCAAAATTAGCAAGACAGGAAACAACGTGTGTTGGAGAGGATGTGGAGGAAGGGGAACCCTCTTACACTGTTGGTGGGAATGCAAACTGGTGCAGCCACTTTGGAGAACAGTGTGGAGATTCCTCAGGAAATTAAAAATAGATCTTCCCTATGACCCTGCAATTGCACTGCTGGGTATTTACCCCAAAGATACAGATGTAGTGAAAAGAAGGGCCATCTGTACCCCAATGTTTATAGCAGCAATGGCCACGGTCGCCAAACTGTGGAAAGAACCAAGATGCCCTTCAACGGATGAATGGATAAGGAAGATGTGGTCCATATACACTATGGAGTATTATGCCTCCATCAGAAAGGACGAATACCCAACTTTTGTAGCAACATGGACAGGACTGGAAGAGATTATGCTGAGTGAAATAAGTCAAACAGAGAAAGTCAAGTATCATATGGTTTCACTTATTGGTGGAGCATAACAAATAATATAGAGGACAAGGGTAGATGGAGAGGAGAAGGGAGTTGAGGGAAATTGGAAGGGGAGGTGAACCATGAGAGACTATGGACTCTGAAAAACAACCTGAGGGTTTTGAAGGGGCGGGGTGGGAGGGTGGGGGAACCAGGTGGTGGGTATTAGGGAGGGCACAGATTGCATGGAGCACTGGGTGTGGTGAAAAAACAATGAATACTGTTACACTGAAAATAAATAAAAAATTAAAAAAAAAAACTGTGAACGAAAAATTAAAAACATCCTCTCCATAAGGCTTCCCTGATGAGTTCTCCAAACATTTAGAGGGAAATAACATCAGTGTGACACAAACTCTAGGACTAGTTCCCAAATCATTTTACAAGCCAATATAAACCTGACACCAACTAACAAGGACATGAGAAGAAAGGTAAATTACAGGCCAAGATGTCTTTCCTAAATATAGAAAAGAAAATTCTAAACAGATGATAGCTAACACACACATGCACACGCACACACACACGTACACACAAACACAAATAGACAAAAAAGAGAGACTTCATGTCATGATGTTGTGTATTCCATGAAGGCAACACTGGCTTGAAATTTGAAAATCAGTCCATGTAAAGCATATTCAGAAAAAAAAAAAAGGAAAAATTCCGTTACTAATTTTATAGATGGGTCCAAGTTCAAGAGCAACTCATGATTAAAAATTATTAACAGGTTAGGGGCACCTGGGTGCCTCAGTCAGTGAAGTGTCTGCCTTTGGCTTAGGTCGGGATCCCAGGGTCCTGGGATGGAGCCCTGGGTCAGGCTCCCTGCTCAGCGGGGAGTCTGCTTCTCCCTCTCTGTACCTCCCCACCCCCACTCCTGTTCTCTCTCTCTCTCAAAAATCAATAAATAACATCTTTTAAAAATTTGTCATCAGTTTAGACTAGAAATCAGATTCCTTAACCTAATAGAGTGTATCCGCCCCCCAAAAATCCTATAGCAAATATTATACTTAATGGTGATAAACCAAACACTTTCTAGAGAAGGATGTCCACTAGTTAGTCAAGAATATATGGAAGTCCTAAAAAGTGCAGCAGTGCCAGGAAACTATATTAAGTAAAAATTTTGGAAAGGAAGAATCAAAAATGTCACTCACAGATGGCATTGTTTGGTACACAGAATATCCAAAAGGATATAAACAACTAGAGTTAATAAGGGAAAAATAGCCAAGTTACTGGATGTAGGAGCAAGAACCAAATACCACATCTGTTTCTATGGAATAATGAAAATACTTAGAAAAAGAAATTTAAAATACCATTGAAAGGAGTGTTAAGAACATCAAAACCCAGGGAGTAAACCTAAGGGAAGGTGTGTTGGAGCATTACATGTAAAACAGAAAACCTCACCAAGAGATGCTAAAGCCCTCAGTAATAGGGAGACAGAAAGTTTGCATGGACTGCACTCATTATTAACTCATTATTGTCATTTCTGTCCAGAATAATTATTGCATCATACTTAAAATGCAAATAATTTTTTATTTAAATTTTTCTTGAAAACCGTCCTCTTACTTTTGGGGGAAATTCATGACCTAATACTAAGGACTATATAGATATCAAAGAGCCTAGAATAGCTGAGACCCTATTTAGGCAAAAGCACCAGGTTGGAAGATGTACACGGCCAGACAGCAGACGTAGGAGCCATGATAACACTGTGGGGTTGGAGCAAGGATGGCTGGATACACCAGTGAGACAGGACAGGGAGTCTAGACATAACTCTGGAAACAGCAGGTGCTAGATTGCTGACACCGGGGCCTGCAAACCTTTGTGGTCCATTCAGTAAGTCCACCTGCTCCCTGCGGGGAACGGCACCTCTGCTCTGATCCCCTTCCCGTCCATGCAACACTGATCTCCCATGAATAGGAGAGCTAGAAGGACACATAGGATATTATCATCGTGGCTTTAGAGTAGGCAAAGACTTTGAAAAAATAAAAGCACTGACCATGAGCCATGAGGAATGGACTGATTAGACTTAATTACACTGAGACATTCTGTTCATCAAAAAGACACTGTTGAGCGAGTGACATGTGGGTGGCCTGGGTGGCTCAGTTGGTTAAGCGGCTGCCTTCGTATCTGATCATGACCCCAAGGTCCTGGGACAGAGCCCGGCATTGGGCTCCCTGCTCACTGGGGAGCTGGTTTCCCCAGCTGCCCCTCTCAAATAAATTAATAAAATCTTAAAGAGAGAGAGAGAGAGACATGGGGCACCTGGATGGCTCAGTTGGTTAAGCATTTCACTTTTGATTTCTGCTCAGGTCATGATCTCACAGTGGTAGAGATCCAGCCTCACACTGAGCTCATGCAGGCTGGGAAGCCTGCTCCAGATTCTTCCTCTCTCCCTCTCCTTCTGCCCCTCCCTCCTTGCCCCTCCCTCCCATGCTGGCATGCCCACACTCTCTCTCTCTTAGAAACAAAAAGAAAGGGACAAAGCAAAACACATCAGCAGAACACAAACAAAATTTTATATATATATATATATAGAGAGAGAGAGAGAGAGAGAGAGTGTGTGTGTGTGTGTGTTGAACTACAAATCAATTTTTAAAACACAAATATCTCAGTCACATGTGGGTGAAAGTCCTGGAAAGGCTCTTCATAAAACACATACATGAATGGCCAATAAAGCACATTTTTCAGCATAAAATGCACATGTAGACATAACGAGAGGCCCCCACACACCCACCAGGGTGGCTGAGATTAAAGACTCCCTATAGCAAGGGTTTCTGAGTATGGAAGGCAACCAACTCTTATATATTGTCAGCCCCAGATTCCCACTTTGATGACCACGGTCACCCATAGAAGGTTCGATAGAACCCCTGCGAGACTGAGATACAGAAACCCAGGGAAACTACCACACCCCAGGCTGAGACAGAGCATCCAAGTAAGAGCAAACGATCCCAAAGTGCACGAGAACCCCGGATTAAGAATTCACACCAAAGGCTGAGACGGACCACACGAGGGAGAACGCACCCCCTGAGCAGAGCCCCCAGAATGCCCCCCGGCCACGGCTGAGACAGGGTAGCCGAGGAAGAGCAGCCCAACTCCGTAAGGGGGACCAAGTGCCCAAGGAACCCTCCACCCAGGGCTGAGAGAGAGCACTCAAGGAGAACCCCCCTTCTGGGCAGAGATGGACCTTCCGAGGAAGAGCCTCGGCTCCCCAGACCGCCGCGGCGGCGCCAAGAAAGAGCCCCAACCCCCAGTGCTGAGCAAGCACCCAAGGTGAAGTTCTCTCCCGGCCACGCCCCGCTCAGACGGGGCCCCCCGCCCCCCGGGACAGCTTCACAATCGTCTTAAAGCGTCCGAGGAGCAGCACCCCCATAGGAGGGGACAGAGCCCCCACGAAAGTCTCCCCGGACTAAGAGTCCCCCCCCAGGGACCAGCAGAACACCACAGAAGCCCAGCCCCACCATGGCTGAGAGAGAGCACCCCGGGAAAATGCCCCCTCGTGCTGAGCTACACCCCAAGGGGAGTCTCTCGCAGCCTGAGGTAGAAGCCCTCAGGGACAGGAATCCGAGGGCTGAGCTGGTGCACCCCAGGAAACATCCCCCTCACAGAGCTTGAACGGAGAGCCAGGAACCACTCCCCACCCCACTAACACCTGGCCCTGTTTTCGGGAAACCCCGTCGCTCCCGAATCCCTCACCCTCCGTGTTAGCACTCAGCACCTGAAGACGTATCCCCTCAACAGCGCTGAGAGAATTACATAAGGAAAGTCCCTCACAGAACTCAAGACACCACCAAGCACAGATTCCTCTGCAACATGGCTGAGATAAACTGCCCCGAGAATGCGTCCCTTGTGCTGAGATCAGAACCCACTCAAGTGTCCCCACAGACCAAGGTAGATCCTCCAGGAAGACACCGCAGCCAAGAAGAAGCACTTCCAGGTCACAGACTGAGCCCCGGGGGAAAAAAAATCCACACTTCCAGCCTTAATATCCTGACCTTGTTCCAGGAGGCTGAAGGCACTCACACAATGGCGGTGAAATTGTCGTGCCTCTCACGTGCAACTTTCTAGAACCTGCCCTCAGTGTTGCTGGATATACACCCCCTAGGGGGTCTGGGAGTGGTGTGCACAGAGAGCTGTCTGGCCAGAGGGCTCATCTATTATCACTGCCTCAGGGAGGTCTAAGCGCAGCTGCAGGACGTGGGGTGTTGCAGGCCACGCTGCCATGCAGATGCCTGGTCCCCGAGAAGCTGTGTGCCATGGGGAGCCTGATGCTGGAGAAGCCTCATGTACCCCCATGGAGGGAGCTGTGCCAGAACCAGGAAGCAAGTGTTCCCCAGCCATGTATCGGGCTCCCTCTACAGGCAGAAGTGGGTCACACATGCCACAGGAAAAAAACATTTAAAGGAACCAGAACATTTTTTCAACTGGGCAGGCTAGAATTGTGAATTTGGAGCTGAGAGGGAGTAAGTCAATAGCTGAAGCCTTATAGGAATAGAAAAGGAGGCGGATCATATGATCGTCTTAACTGATGCAAAAAAGACGTGATAAAATATTCATGAAGAAAAATCAAAAGTATTTGGTAGAAAGGTGTCTACACAAATCTGCTTTGCACATTAATCTTGGGGGACAAACATTAGAAATACTGCTCACAAAATCAAAGCAAGACAAGGCTACTCACTGTCATCCCTTCTCTTCAACACTCCCTGCAGGAGGGCTGCCTGGCACCATAAGGTCAAGAACAAGGCTGCACATACAGAGTGAGCTGTGAGGGTATTGAATTATGCACAAGCCCACAGTGGTTCTTTTGGGGGAGTCGCCAGAGACATCCAATAGTGACAACTGTCTGGAAATGGAGCTTTGGGGAGGCTGCAAATTTATTTCTTCCCCTTTGGTGGCTGATAGGTTGCTGCTTCACAGAGCAATCATAGCCGTGAGTCTTGATTTTCAAGGTTACTGCGGAGCAGAAAAGAGGATAGGAAGGGGGCCCTTTAAAACACCACAAAGCTTGTGGTTAGTATTGTGATTTAGCCATTTTCTTTTTTTCCAAAGATTTTATTTATTTGACAGAGAGAGAGAGAGCACAAGCAGAGGGAGCAGGAGAGGGAGAAGCAGGCTTCCCACTGAGCCGGGAGCCTGATGTGGGACTCGATCCCAGGACCCTGAGATCATGACCTGAGCTGAAGGCAGACACAACTGCCTGAGCCACCCAGGTGCCATGATTTAGCCATTTTTCTGGAATAGACATTGTTCTGATTTTTGCAGCCCGTTGGTTAATTCCAGGGTTCTGAAACCTTGATAATATTTACCAGTATTCTCATTACCTTTTTGCATCAGTGGGTTTTCAGAAGTTCTTATTCACAAGTGCATCTTTCTACATACTGTATTTCAATCTAAGTACAAATCCAAGAAATTAGACTGCGTATTATTTACAAAATCTTCTTCCCCTGGAAGAAAACTAATATATGGTGCCTATATAATTGTGCATAACCACCTATGACCAGGATTGTAACAAATCTATCTAACTATCCCCTATGTTTCATTAAGATCCATTAAAGCACCTGCGAACAGAGTTGCGTAGATGTTCCCTGAGGGGATAGCTTGTACAGAGGGAGTCTTTCAAATTCCATATGTAAAATTTCCTTGCTGTTAAGTTGCATAGCTAAACATGAACAAATATCATTGTTGAGGCTGAGTGATGTTTCAGATTTAAATCCTTCTTCGGTTGTATTTCTAAAGAAAATGGTACAATATTTTTTTCTGGAAGGAATAATAATTCACAAGAGAGTCATAACTGGAATTTCTCCAGCATTAATGAACTTGTGAAAATAAAAAATATATACTTTTATATATGCAGTGGCGTCACCTTTTTGTCCCCTAAATCTTTGTAAATTAATAAGAACATAACTATTTGATTAAATGTAAACCTCTTCATAACTTCCCAACATCGTGTTTTTCTTACAGTATATCCAATGCAGTCTGAGCAGGATGTTTTATCCTCCAGACTGCTCTATCATTTTGCCTCTCTATATATGCAAACCCCACCACAGTGGTACTCACATTAGCATTTGCCTGAATAACCAGAAGACTAGCATCTTGAAGGGATGTACTTAGAATCCCACCTCCCACAGAGGATGAGAGGGGACAATAGCTGTACTGCAGTACCTCTCCAGGTCAGCCCTATAGGAAAGTTGTTCAAGGAAATCCTCCAGAGGGCAGAAAGTTGAGCTGGCCACCTGGTTGTCCATTTTGATTGAAAGTGGAGATGGCCAGAGATATGTCAGTATTGATGTGTATATTATGCCCAGTTGACTGGCTGAATGGTCAGGAACTTTTAAGGAACACAATTGAAGAGCTGTGGCCAAGAGGTGTGAGGAAGAGGTACGTGGATACATGTGTCCAGGTGAGCATAGGATGTATAGATAAGTGTGTCTCAGGAGACTAATCAGTAAAGAGTAACCTCAGCAGAGCAGAAGTTTAATAATCTGATGGCTAGAGGATCCATTGTGTAAATACCCATCAGGCTTTTCCCCAGCAGTCATGTCAGAACCCAGTGGGCTCAAGAACTAGGTAGCCAAGTGGCAGGGATGGAGGTTATACTCAGAAACATGGGCCTCTGCTCACCAAGGCTGATTTCACTACAGCCATTGCTGAGTCCCAGATCTGCCAGGAGCAGAGGCCACCATGGAGCCCCCAATATGGTACCAGGGAGTGATCAGCCAACTACCAGGTGGCAGGGACTTTACTTTGGACCAATTTCAGCTGAAATTGATGGTCCTTTTGAGAGACCGTGATCATGGAATGTGTTTCTCCGCACCAGATACGGTCTGAAATCTTGTATCTTGCATCGTTATGTTCTAGGATCTAGAATACTCTCCCTTTATCCCAGTTATTACTGAGTTATTACCACAGGCTCAAGTCACTAAGCCTAAAACAATTCCTATGCCCTTCAAGGCAGGGTTGAAAATGGGCTGGCCTGCCTTATATAATAAGCCCAACTCAAGAAAAACCCAAACTGACTTATTCTGCATTTGGAAGAACCTAGGTTCTGTGACGGCTTATCATACAGAGAACTTTCACCTCTTTGAGAATTTAACTGTATATACTGACTCTCCTCACACACACACACACACAATGTACTCTTATACACACTTGGTATACAATTTCAGGGGGTCTGACCTGGCTTATATTTGTTTATTTTATTTTATTTTTTTATTATTAAATTGGCTTTAAACCCAGCATGGAGCCCAATGTGGGTCTTGAACTCAAGACCCTGAGATCAAGACCTGAGTATCAGGAGTCAGACACTAAAAGCAATATGAAAGACCTG
This sequence comes from Martes martes, assembly GCF_963455335.1. Classification (NCBI taxonomy): domain Eukaryota; kingdom Metazoa; phylum Chordata; class Mammalia; order Carnivora; family Mustelidae; genus Martes; species Martes martes. Next base: position 106,320,211 of record NC_137897.1, read on the forward strand.
AATATATCAGACAAGCTCAAGAAAACACCAACCATTCATGTCATAATCTATCTTGTAAATATACCTTTGACAAGCCATGTCTCTCCATTTCAGGGATTAAATTCATTTTTCTATTCCTAAATGTAGAAAGTTTCCACTAAGATAAAATAAGGATTTTGTGTGCTGCACATCTATTTCATTTCAAGGAACTCCACGATCAACTACCAATGCCAAAGTTCTCTGAGAGTCAGACGACTCTGATGTTCATCATGAGAACCACTCCCGTTTGGTTTTTGGCTGATAAGTGGTGCCACTTGGCTCTAACTCTTCAGATTCCAATCATGACCATTGTATTTACGGATGTTAGAAGTTTCCATAGTAATTTCTGGCCAGCAGACATGAGCTACCATAGTGCTCTTCAAAGATGTTGGCCCTTTCACTACAAATTAGTTTTTCTCAGCCTTGGTGAAAGATGTGTCATCTGGATCCTCCAGAGGTAGATGAGCAGATCTTACATGAAAAATACACTCTAACATAATCTCCCAGAGCCTTTGGATACCTCACACTACAGTCCACCAAGGAAGTTCTTACATTTCTTCTTAATTTAGAGTAGGCTAACATTGGTCCTTATGTCATGCAACCAACCAAACAAGTTAATAGAGCAGCCCAAAAAACAAAAAGTAGCAATTGCCAACCTCATTTTAATAATTCCAAATCAAGGGGTGCCTGGGTGTCTCAGTCAGTTAGGTGTCTGCCTTTGGCTCAGGTCATGATCTCAGGGTCCTGGGATCTGAGTCCCGCATCAGGCTGCTTGCTCAGTGGGAAGTCTGCTTCTCCCTCTCCCTTTGCCCTCTCAATCGCCCCCCGACACTCATGCTCTCTTTCAAGCTCTCTCTCTCTCTCTCTTATTCTCTCTCTCAAATAAATAGATAAAATCTTTTCTTAAATTCCAAAGTAAGAAATTTGGCTTGATCCAACTTTATATTTCTTGCACTTTTATACTCTTCCCCTAAGGGCCATTTCCAAACAAATACCCCAGTTGTTGGCTGTAAGTATTAGAAAAAAGCTTGCAGTTTTTCTGTTCTAGCACAGCTCCCAGTGGGTGGCAGGGTGTACCTAACTCTCTGTGCCTGTGAGAACTTGAGTCAAGTTACAGCTCTAGAAGCAAAAAGGGATGGAAAGTGCACCTCCTGAGGAGGATCTGAGTGTCCTGGAAAGGAACTAGCTCAGAGAAACCAGATCAGGTTCTTTAGAAAAAGAGAAAATTAATCTCCTTGGGCAAGAGTGGTAGAATGCCTACTAGCAAAGAACACTCACAGAACTTATGGGATCAAGGCAAACAAATTCATGGGAATGGACCAATATATCCTAATTTAAAATGTCAAGATTCTGTTCCCTTCTACTCAGTGCCCAAACATTAATAGTAGACATCCTGTGAATTTGGGATTCAATGTGTTGTAAGTCAGTGTTATGGATTTAATGTTTGCATCCCCCCAAAATTCATATATTAAAATGCTAACCCCTAATGCAGTAGGAGGTGGGACACTTGGGAGGTAATTAGGTCATAAGACTGGAGCCTTCATGAGGGCTTTCAGGCAAGGAAATCAGAAAGAAGTCCCTCATCAGAAATTGACCTTGCTGGGACCCTGATCCTGGACTTTCCAGCCTCCAGAAATGGGAGCAGTAAATGTCTATTATTTAAGTCAGTTGCTAGTATTCTAGGATAGCAGCCCAAGGAGCCTATATGTATACGTATATACGAATGATTATACTTTGGATCTGGTTTTCCCAAATCTCAATATTGCAGTTACTGGACGTAGTAGCTCCTTTGAAGGCAATCCGAGAATCCTGCAGGTCCTGTCTTATACCTTGAGCTGGGAATGTGAGAACTTGGGTTCATCATTGTCTTTCCCTGATCCTCAAACACATTTAAAAAGCAGCCAACTGAAAAGAATAAATGAAACAAGATGGGATCTGGAGGGAGACAAACCATAAGAGACTCTTAATCTCACAAAACAAACTGAGGGTTGCCGGGAGGAGGGGGGTAGGGAGAAGGTGGTGGGGTTATGGACATTGGGGAAGGTATGTGCAATGGCGAGTGCTGTGAAGTGTGTAAACCTGGCGATTCACAGACCTGTACCCCTGGGGCTAATAACACATTATATGTTTATAATTTTTTTTTTAAAAAGCAACCAACCAACTCTGTTATACTTTTTATTGTGACTAGAATGCTCGAAGGTAGCAAGCACTTGGTGACCCAGAGCCTGGTTCTTTAGAGACACTTGATTAAAAGGAGATAAAATTTATAAATTGAATAACTCTTTGCTACTTCCTGCCACACACTACCAGTAGCCTCTTTAACACTGGAAACAGGGGTGCTAATGCCTTTAAATCCAATGGGATTAAAGATATTCCAGAAACAGCAGAACCAATTCAGAGAATTATCTTTAAATTTAGATTTTTCTGGAACCACTCTCAGCACCAAAATCAGTATCAGCCTGTACTTCAATCAGAGAAAGTAGAACCAATGTGTATATGTGTACATGTACACATATATTCATATATAATAGTTTTAAATATATATATATGTATATATATATATATATATAGAGAGAGAGAGAGAGAGAGAGAGAGTTGTTACATGGAATTAACCTTATACGGTATTTGGAGGTAATCATGTTATCTCCGCCTGTAAGGCTATTGTCTCCTGTAAAATGCTGAAGCCAAGCGAACATTCAAGAAGGGGAGATCAGACCAGACTGGCACTTACAAGCACCAGCTGGAACTCCATGTGGATTGACAGAAACCCATGGCCATTCTTGCCTCTGACCCTAGAGACAAGGGTATCCTTTAGAAACGGAGGTCCTTCAAAATGGAATTGAACACACACTCCTGGTCCTGGAGTCAGAGAAGCTAAAGTCAGATATGAGGAAGATAGAATAATCAATTAGGTGAATCGGCAAATTAGCCACGAAGTGTGGGAGCCACAAAATGGTCACTGCCCCAAGAATCTCCCTTGTGTTCTCCTCTGTCCAGAAACACACAAGAGTGGAGACTATGTAACTTCTACTTCAGCCTAGCCACCTTTCCATATGACAAAGGTATCAAATGGCCATTGCTTGAAGGTGGACCCGTGGAATTCCTGCAACAGAGAAGAAACCCCCAAAGCAGACAGTGAAACAGGCATACTCATCAATCACACTGGGAACATACCTATTCTACCAGCTGGGTAGAATCTGCCATCGTGGGGATTTGAAGAGGGTAAACTGCTAATCTGGATACAGCTTTGTTTAACCTTCCTAATGTTTATTTGTCAACTGGCATTAGGAGAGTCCCCGCAGCAGATTTGACCTTACATTTCTCAACATAAACTAGCAAGATTACCTCCTGTGCTACATGAACTGTCAAGAATGGTAGTTCGGTTTCCTATACTTTAAAGTTAAAAATAGACTCCAACTGGGGCACCCGGGGTTAAGCACCCAATTCTTGATTTTGGCTCAGGTCATGATGTCGGGGTCGAGTCCCACATCAGGCTCCCCACTCAGCATGAAGTCTGTTTAAGACTCTCTCTCTCTCCCTCCCTCTCTCTCTCTGCCCCTCCCCTCTCAAATAAATAAATAAATAAATAAATAAATAATTTTTTTTAAAAATTGACCCTAACTTCTGAAATGACTGCTTATTACAGAGGTTTTCGCAGAGTGATTTTGGAGGGTTTTTTTTTTAAGATTTTATTTATTTATTTGACAGACAGAGATCACAGGTAGGCAGGAAGGCAGGCAGAGAGAGAAGAAGGGAAGCAAGCTCCCTGCTGAGCAGAGAGCCCCATGCGGGGCTCGATCCCAGGACCCCGGGATCATGACCTGAGCCAAAGGCAGAGGCTTTAACCCACTGAGCCACCCAGGTGCCCTTGGAGGTGTTTTTAAGATGGAAAACCAGTTGTGAAATTCCTAAACACGCTATTCCTACTGCTTCTGTAGCAACATTTAATGTATCAGAGCAGTTGGTGAAGACTTATTCTGGGCTCAGCAAACCGGATCTTCTACTAGAGGAACAGGGTGGAGGCATCGACTAGAGCACTTACACAAATACTGGTCCCAGTGAGCAGAGAGGCTGCACCTCAAACACACAATACTCCTGGGTCCGGGCAAGAAGCAGCATATGCACTAAACGGTGTGCAGACTTGATTTCTAGACTCTGCTCTGGCTCTAGCTGTCTATGACCTTGGATGGGTCCTTCTCTTCTTGGGTCCTCACTTGTGTCACTGTAAAATGGCAATCCAGGGACAGACGATGTCATAAAGTCATCGTGGCCTGGACATTCCTGTCTGGGAAGATGGCTTTCCCTGCCCACAACAGTGGGGTGTCTCTATTAACATTTTACTTATTTTTAACACCTTTATTCTAAAGTCTGAAAACTACCTTGTTGGAAAACAAAACGGTTGCTGTGAGGAATCTGAGTCAATCCACAGACACTCGTTATGATGGTTCCTTCATCCAACAAATGTTCCTGGAAGGTTTTCTAGCGCTGGGTACTCTGGTAGACACTGAGGGAGATGGGGGTGAAGAAGATCAGACGGTCTGTACTTCACACATCTTACACTTCAGGAAGTGCATGACTTACGAGAGCACTGCGCTGGCAGAAAATCTGCCATGAGCATGGAGGTGGTTCAGGGTCTCACACAATGTAAAGTTCACAAGGACAGGCAGATCAGGGCCAGGACTCGGTTGATCCAGGTGCAAAATTTTAGCAACTGCTGAAGCACTTGCCAGTCAAGATGAATAACAGCTTACCAACATGTTTTTGAGAGTACCCAAAACTTGTTTATTGATGGAACAAGTTTGGAGACAAATTTCAGAGCTTACCATTCAGACTTCACTGTGTGTCTTAATCTGGTCCCTTTAAAATCCATTCAGCCCATAGGGCACCTGGGTGGCTCAATTGGTTAAGGTCTGCCTTTGGCTCAGGTCATGATCTCAAGGTCCTGGGATTGAGCCCCGCTTCAGGCTCCCTGCTCAGCAGAGAGCCTGCTTCTTCCTCTCCCTCTGCCTGCCTCTCTGCCTACTTGTGCTCGCTCTCTCCCTCTCTCTCTCTCTGCCAAATGGATTAATAAAATCTTTTTAAAAAATCCATTCACCCTCATCCCCTCAACAGACTCAGCCTCAAACTTGAGGCTCCTTGTGGTTTCTGAAGCTCATCACACTATGAAGAGCACTCCGTAAGTTATACGCATTTTATTCATTAATAATTTTTGACTTTTCAAAAATGAAATTTGACCAACTATCAAACATTTCCTGACAAAAATATACTTTACTGGGAAAATAATATTATCAGGAACATTTTATACTTTAGTTACTTAAAACAATTATGAGGGGTGCCTGGGTGGCTCAGGCATTTAAGCATCTCCTTTCAACTCAGGTCATGATCCCAGGGTCCTGGGATAGAGCCCCGAGTCGGGCTCTCTGCTCAGCAAGCAGCCTGCTTCTCCCTCATCCTCTCCCCGCTTCTCTGCCTACTTGTGCTCACTCTCTCTGTCAGACAGACAGATAGATAAAATCTTAAAAAACAATTAGGAATATTATAATGGTACTCAATTTTTTTTAGAAAGAGAGAGTGGAGGAGGGGCAGAGGAAGAGGGAGAGAGAGAGTCCCAGGCAGGCTCCATGCCTAGCAGAGAGCCTGACAGAGAGCTCAATCTCATGACCCCGAGATTGTGACCTGAGCTGAAACCAAGAGTGGATGTTTAACCAAATGAGCCACCAGGCACTGTGGTGCTCACTTCATTTTTAGAAATTTATTTTTCATGGGTTTTTTTTTTCACCTGGAAACCTCATGTGTAATATTCCGTTTGTAATTATTGATTTTTGTATTTTTTACAAATTCTTATATGCACCTAAGTATTTAATAATGTAATTCAGATGCCTATAGATAGTTAATATAAATTACTTAGGTACATATTATATACTACATTTACTCTAAATAGATTGTATTGATTTAAAAATATATTAATAAATTACACTATAATTATTTAATGGAAATAAGACATCAAAAAGAATGTGGTGCAATGTTTAGGAAAAGAAATAAAATGCAAGTGGAAACAGGTCAAAATTACAGGAGTCAGTCAATTACAAGTTTGACAAGAAAAATGAATTCCAGCTACCAAAAATGAATGAGTTCCTATCATTGATATGAGAACACAGTTACCACCAAATCCAGAGCAAACTATAGAATCTTCTTTGAATTGTGAGAAAAAAAATGAAAGGAAGTATTAGATCATTCAGGAAGTACTGAACATGAGTTACAAGCAAGAGAGTAAAAAGGTGTCATTTAAATAAACTGTAAAAATACTATGACACAGCTTCTAATTTATAATAAAACAATATTTTACTTGAATGTGGAATGAACCCAGAACAACATGCAGATTTTAGAGAATCGACTTCACATGATGACCGAAGATTTTTAAAAGACCAGTGTATAAGAAAATATTCTAATGGCGAGTTGATTCATCATGACTGGATCGATTCCAAAGAATGCTTGCCTTTATGTAGCTTTCCATGGAACTTTTTAGCAGTCATGTGACACATTCAGATATTTGAAACTCCAAAAACATTTTCAAAGATTGGAAGAATTGGAATAGAACTTGGAACCATGAGAATTCCATGTTTCATCACGATACTTTTCCAAAATAGAAATGTATTAAGGGGTGTGTGTGCACGCACGCGTGTGCTTTTGTGTGCATGCGCGTGCTCGCGTGCGCGCGCGCGCGCGCGTTTGTGTGTGTGTGTGTGTGTGTAGTCTCAAAGGGCCATCCCTCACTGTAAAGGAGCCTGAGTGAGTAAGGAAAGAGTTAAGGTATAGGCAGGGAGAAGTAGGGGGCCCCTGATTAGGCTCTGAAATTACTCCCGGCAGGCAAAAGTGCTCAGAGGGAACAAGAGATAAGGGAACAGACCAGACTCCCCTGGCCCCTGCTGTGAGGGAGTATTTTTCTTTGGCAGCTACAGTGTGATTACAGAAAATGGCCAAACCTCAAAATAGTAAGTCATTAAGGGTGCTATCATTTGTCCTTGTTCAAACCAAGATGGCACAAGAATCTCAAGGCCACAAGCTCCCAGGTCAAGTTTTCAATAAAAGACCGGCCCTAAAAGCCCTCAGTGGCAACCCATGTGGGACCCCTTTCACCTTAGAGAAATTTTCCCTTCCTTTCTGCTCACACCTTCACTTGATAAACTTTCACTTCACTTCACCCTATTGGGTGCACGAGATTCATTGCTCCACTCTGTGAGACAGGGACCCTGCGATCCTGCAACATGAGGCAGGGCATATGTATTCAAAGACTCATGGCCACCCACCACAAAGTCAGGGTTCCATTCCAGTAGTGAGAAGGAGAGGGGACTGAGCATGGGTGGAGAGGTGGCAGTCCCTCCCCACGCAGAACCCATGCAGAACCCACGCAGAACCAGGGACCGGACCCACTGTCTGCACGCCATTGTAGCGCTGACAGAAAAGGGGTGGAAGGAGAACTACGGAAGCTCTCACTTTAGATGCGGTGACACAGTGCCTCTCTGAAGAGGTGGCATTTAAGGACAGAGAGGAAGGATGACAAGACTTTGGAAGGGAGATTGAGGCAGTGGGAAGTCCACTACAAAGACCCCTGAATGGGCGCAGGCTGCCACTTGCCGGGAAGCAGGAGGCCAGGGTGGCTGCAGAGCAGGGATGGGGGAGAGGTGGGGGTCCTGAGGCTATTTGGACACAAGCATGAATCTTTTCAATGGCCCTGCCCATGATTGCTTTGTCAGTCCTTCGTGGTTGAATGGTTGAAGGTCATGGTTAAAACAGTTTAAACACAGGTCTGGGGGTGCCTGGGTGGCTCAGTGCGTTAAGCCTCTGCCTTCATCTCAGGTTATGATCTCAGGGTCCTGGGACCAAGTTCCACATCGGACTCTCTGCTCAGCGGGGAATCTGCTTCCCCCTAACTCTCTGCCTGCCTCTCCGCCTACTTGTGATCTCTCTGTCAAATAAATGAATAAAATCTTTAAAAGAAAAATAAATAAATAAACATGTGTCTGTGCAGCACACTGCTCCCCACATAAGGGACTTTTGCTAGAAGGGGATAACTTTATTCCTCTTTCTATGTTCCCTGACCATCACTTTTAATGATTACACGAATTGGATAACGACGTCGTGGAAAGTCGACTTGAAGCAGACGATCAGCTATAAGTGGAGGCCTGCTGCACATCCAAGGGCACAATCATGTGGGATCCTGATTTTTGATCTTCAGAGATGACCTACTCATTATATGCGAGCTCTTTCCTGAACCATCAGGGTAAGTTGTCACGGAAGCAGGGTGGGAAGATGAGCATCCAGGGTTAATCGCACCCCCCCTCATCAAGGCTCCTAAAAACATTCTCTGGCTCCAGAGACCCTGCTGCTTCTCTGTCCCTAACCAGTAAGAGTTGGCTTTACCACTTCCTGAGAGACCCACCTTGCCTGTGCCCTCAGCTGCCTTGGCTTGAATCTCCTCACAACAGTAGAGCCGAATCATCTCTACTCCACAGATGGTAAGAAGGAGTAGAAGAGGTTGCACATTCCGAGTGTGTTGCTGGAGTCGGTGGCACCCAGAAATCTGTGGGTTCATGCTGAGGGTGATGAAGAGTGATCGCTGGGCTCCTTAATGCTGTGTGACCACTACATGGAGACGGACTCTGGGGAACCTGGAGTACAAGGGAGATGTCTACTCTCAATGCACAGAGAGCTAGCCACCGCCGACATGCTCTTGCAGGGGGTGGGGGGCGGCAGGAACACCGTCCCTAAGGGGATGTGGGCTTTAGCTTTCAGCAGATTTTCTTCCTTGGTCTACTCCATGTTGCAAAAATTATCTGCCTAGGAGCACTCAGCCCCTGGGAGCGCCTGTCAAGGAGGGAGAGTGAGCAGAGAATGTTCCAGATCCAGGGTTAGATGACAAATAAGGACCAATGGCAGACTGTGGGCTGGGGACAGCCAGAGGCTGTGGAGTCTGGGGGCAGCACTGGAGGACTGGGTAGAACTTGGCTTCAAGCCAGAGCTGGCATGGAGTGGTTGCTCCAGGTTCGCCCTTATTTGCTCATGACCTCAGGCTATGTACCTTACCTCCTTGTGTTTCCACATCCACTCCTGCAAACTGAGGCTGCTGACAGCATCAACCTCCCGGGTTGGTCATGAGGTTTAGAAATAATTCATTAGCTATTTGGTACAAACTGACTAAGTGGCAGCTGCTTATTTAGGTGCCGAAGAACAGTGAACTGGACGCTCTTCGCATGGATCTTCCATGAGACACTAGACAAACAGAACAACTGTCACGTAGTGGTAAGTACCCTGCACAAAGTACAAATGCAATGGAGAGATGCAAAAAGGTGGACAGTAGCTTTTACTGGGTGGTCAGGGAAGGCCTCCTGGACGAGGAGACATCTAACATGAATCAGAGTAAAGGGCCTTGGCAATTAGTCCTTTCAGAATGGCCCTGGCCTCTACCAAACACCCTCTTCCCCAACCAAGGTGGAAGGAAATGTACACTCATGGGCATCAGTAAGTCTTTGTGGTGCATGAGGCTCATGTCTGTGGCTTCCAGCCTGCTCCTGACCCCTTGTTTCTGAATTCCTGCCCTGCTCCAGCATCAGATGAGGATGCAGTCTGACAGAGACTGCCAAATCAGCAAGGACCATTGCATGAAATCCTTTCCCTGGAACAAATCCATACTAGCACACACATCAACATGTGTGTGCATGGACACATACAGACACGTGTCTATATTGTCTCTTGCTGGTTTTCCTCCTCCTCTCTGATACAGATCTGATGCTGGGAGTGGTTCCAGAAAAACAAAAACTTTTTCTTAAAAAGATTTTATTTATTTGTTTGAGAGACAGCACAAGCAGAGGGGGAAGGGGCAGAGGGAGAGGGAGAAGCAGGCTCCCTGCCGAGCTGGGTGCCCTACATGGGCTCCATCCCAGGACCCCGGGATCATGACCTAAGCTGAAGGAAGATGCTTAATCGACTGAGCCACCCAGCACCCCAGAGAAACCGTATCTTAAGGATGAGTTCTCTGAAAATGTTCTAGGTTTATGAGATTTCTTCTTTAATCTGACTAGATTTAAAGGCATTGGTGACTCTGTTTCCAATGGTAAAAGAGCACTGGTAGTCTGTGGCAGAAGTGACAACTGAGTTTCTCAAATTATGACATTTAGATCCCTATAATCAAGAACCTACCAAATGAATCCAAAGGTCTGTGAACACTGTAGTCACAATAAGGAGGATATTGTGGAGAACTGGTTGCCTCTAAGTCAGCTCGAGAATACAGGGAAGGAGAATAATGTCCCCATGTTCTTCAAGTCCCAGCTCAAGGTCTGCATAAAAGATCTAAAAGCTTCTATGAACTATCCCTGAAAGAAATCATTATCTCCTGCAGCCACAGGGCCAAGATGTGGGAAAACCAAAGTCCAAGCCTAATCCTGTGATTTTTTGTATTAGAACACAATATGATTCCCCAAATTCTGAGTTTTTTCACATAATGTTAGGGCACTGATTGAGAATGAATGAGATCCTGGAAGTTGGAGTGGGACACATGCACGGCCTGATGGAGCCTGGTAATTTGAACCCCTAAGTTCTCTGAGGTGCCTTTGCCAATCGAAGTTCCTTGACCCTGCCATCTGAGGAGCTTTTCCTGCTCTGTCCAAAGAATCTGTAATCATCTTGCCTAATGGGGCCACCTTGCAGGGCATGGCTAATCCTGCACACAAGCTACCTCCACCACCTCTCTCTCCTTCAAAACCCGTAACAAGCCTCAAATTCCCACAGGCCAGGAAATGTAAGTTATAGTGTGACTCATGTAGAATTTCCTAAAACTGGGGCACCTGGGTGGCTCAGTTGGTTAAGCAACTGCCATTGATCAGCTCAGGTCATGATCCCAGGGTACTAGGATTGAGCCCCGTGTGGGGCTCCCCACTCAGTGGAGAATCTGCTTCTCCCTCTCCCTCTGCCTACCCTCATTTTTGCTCTTTCTCTTTCTCTCTCTCTCTCTCAAATAAATAAAATTTTAAAAAATAATAATTTACCAAAACTAACCATATGATTTTTCCAAAACAAATAGTTAGAAATCTGGGAAATTTGCACAGAAAATACTTAAGGTAGGGTATGAAGGAAAATAAAGTTAAGTAGACCAAATTTATTGATATGGAGTCATTAAGCCAAGCCTCTGGATCCAGATAGGGATGGCTCTAACACTTTGCTTGGTTGTTGGTTGAAATAAGTCCCAAAGGCAGCCTATCCTTAATTAAGGAGAAATGCAAGAGCTTTCCTGGTGTACTGAAGGGGAATAAATACAAAACCTTAAAGAGCCTGGGAAGTTAAAGTGAATTTATCATGTAAGATGTGTTCACTCACCTCAGGAGTTCCAGGAGATACAACATTCACCGAGGCTATGGTAAATTGCTTTCTAAGGAGAGCCCAGGCATCTGTAAAGAGCTCTGTGTGGCTCTTCTCTGTTGGTCAGAAATTACTGTGGGCTTACCCTTGAGGAAGGACCATGCTACACTGCCAAATATTTATGCTGTTAATTGCTATCCCAGCCTTCCCCCAGTGGACCTGTGGCCAATTACTAGGATAACAATGCACAGTGGAAAGGTAAGTAATCAGAATTCCAAGAGATTATTCAATATTGGCTCTGAACTGACACTAATTCCAGGAGACACAAATATACCGGTATTGTACTCTAGTTAGAGTATTGGCTTATGGTGGTCGGGTAATCCATGTGGTTTTATCTCAGTTTCCTCTCACAGTGAATCCAATCAGTCAATGAATTCATGCTCTGACCATTTCCCAAGTGTCAGAGTCTATAATTAAAACAAACATATTCAGTAAGTGGCAGAAATTCCATACTGGCTCCCTGATGTATGGAGTGAGGGCTCTTGTGAAAAGAAAGTCTAAACAGAAGAGCTTCTTTAACTATAAAAATAGTAAACCAAAAGCAGTACCACATTCCTACAGGGGTTGGAGTGACTTTGCCACCATGAGAATTAGAAAGATGCAGAGTTGTGATTCTTCTGACATCCCTTTCAACTTCCATACTTGTCCTGTGCAAAAAAGATGGCTCTTAAAGAAAGATGGATGATTATCATCAACCTAATGGTGGTCATTCCAATTATAGCTGCTGTCCTGCATGTGGTTTTTGTTGCTTTAGCAACCAACACATCCCCAGACACCTGGTATACAGCATTGATTGGGCAAATGCTTTTTTCTTTCTTCATTAAATATCACCAGAAGGAGTTTGCCTTGAGCTGGAAAGGGGAGCAATGCACCTTCACCTTCTACCTCAGGCTTCTATCAACTCTCTGAGCTTATGTCATAAGCTATGCCTTAGAGACTTTGATTAGCTTTTCCTTGCACCAGACATGATGCTATTTTTTTGCATTGATGACATTATTCTAGCTTATAAGGATGTAGAAACTAATATAGACACATTGGCAACACACTTGAATGAGAGAACATGGCAAATAATTCCCACACAAAATCAGGGACCTTCCAAATGAGTGAAATTTTTAGTGATTTAGTAGTCTCAGAAATGTTAGGATAGTGCTCATTAGTGAACAGAAAGTTTCCACATCTTGCTTTTCTTACCACTAAAGAGGAAAACAGCAATGAAGTGGCCTACTAAGATGCTGGTTGTAACATATAACTCATTGTGGTGTGCTACCATGACCCATTGACTGAAAACCTACCACCTTGGAATGGGTCCCAGAAAAAGAGAAAATTCTGTGATCCTGTACCTGTGGCTTCACAGAGAGTTCCCTGTGACCAGATGACTGGGGGAAAAAATTGTGCCTGATTTTCAGTCATTTCTTCACAATAGCCATGCACCATCAAGTTAGCGTTCTATTCTTGTGCAACCAATTACCCCAAATTGGCAGCTAAAAACAATGCAAATATTTTAACAAGCAGTTCTGTAGGTCAGAGGGCAAGTCAGGCTCCATTGGTTTCTCTGCTTAGGGTCTCATAAAGTTGAAGTCAAGGGGTTGATCATGCTGGGTCATTAGCTAAACACTCAAAGAAACTGCTTCCAAGCTCATTCAGGTTATTGGCAGGTCCAGGATGTAGGACTGGGGACCATTTCCTTGCTGTCTCTCAGATGAGACTACTCTAAGTTCCTAAGACCACTCCTATACTTTCTTCAAAGTGGTACTGGAACATTATGGTCACAGTGGCTATGATGGAGGTTATTCATGGGCACAACATTAACTTCCAATCACCATGGCCCATCTCAACACAGTCACCAAAGACTGTGTAATCTGCCAGCAACAAACCAACACTAAGCCCCCAATATGGCACTGTAACCCCAAGTGGTCATTCAGCTTCAAAGTGACAAGGGGATTACTTGGGTCTGATTTCATAATTGAAGCAGTGTTTTGTTCTAACTCAAACAGACAGTTATTCTGGATACGGATTTTCTTCCCAACCAGAGTTCTTATAGAAAACCAACATTTGTAGTCTTAAAAATGTCATATCCACCATCATGGTATTCCACACTGTATCATGTCTAAGAAAGAAACACAACAGGAAGCGAGGCACAGTAATGGGATCATGTTAGTGGATTTCACTGGTCTTATATTCACTATCATCTTGAATTGGCTGGCTCAATAAATAATGGAATGACTCATTTATAGTTCTAGCTTGGTATCAGTTCCTTTTGGAGGTGAGGCAACATAATCAAAGAGGTGGCAATGGTCTATCTTAGTGTTCAATACGTGATGCTATTTCTCCCATAACCACATTTGCATCTTCAGCAATGAAGAAATGGCAATGTGAGGAGGACCTCCTCTCCCTTAATCCTCCATATCCAATAGCAAAAACTCTGTCCCTTCAACATTAAGCTCTGCCAGACTAGAGGTTTTTGTTCCAAATGGAGAAATTTTATCAACAGGTGACCCAGCAATGATTCATTGAAATGAAACTTGAGACTGCCAGTTAACCACTGTGGATTATTCATCTGTCTTAATCAACAGATATAAAGAGGGTTTCTGAACAGGCTGGGTTGGTAGAATCTATCAAGGGAAATTGAGTTCTTGCTTAAGCAGTGGCCTAGGATAAGTATGTGTGCAATGTCTGCAACACTTCCTAATATTCCCATGTTTTGTGGTTAAAGTATGTGGAAAATTACAATAACCCAAATCAGACAGGACGCCTAAAGGTCCAAATCCTTCAGTAAAGAAGGATTAAGTCACCCCACCACCAGGCCAAGCACCATGACCAGTTGAGTTGCAGTCTCAGGGCAAACAAAATAAGAAATGGGTAGGGGCACCTGTGTGGCTCAGTTGGTTGGTTAGCTGGTTCTTGGTTTTGGCTCAGGTCGTGATCTCAGGGTCCTGGGTTGGAGCCCCATGTCAAGCTCAGTGCTCAGCGGGCAGTCTGCTTGAGGATTTCTCTCCCTCTCCCTCTGCCCCTTCCTCAACTCTCTCTCTGTCTCTCTCTCTGTCTGTCTGTCTCTCTTTCTCTCTCAAATAAATAAATAAATAAATCTTTAAAAAGGAAGCTACTGTATTATCTTGATGAAAGGTCATGTCAGAGAAAACTAAAGGGATAAAGAGAAATGGTTAGATTCAGGAATTTTTACAATATTTACGGGAGAAAAATAAAAGGAAAAGCAGAAGAAAAGAATGGAAGGGGGTTACCAATAAGGAGAAGGAAACCAGTAGAGTATGGAGTTTGGGAAGCCAAGAATGTCTCCATGAAGGACAGACTGAACCCCTGTGTCCAGTGTGGCTGAGAAATTAATGGCAGCCTCACCCAAAGCCAGTGACCTTGATGGGAACTACTCCCTTGGCATGGAGGAGCCAGAGGCAGGGCTTCCCTGGGTCAAGTCAGGGAGGGGAGGGGAGAACAGGCATCCTCACCATCTTCCAATGACATGGCTGAGCCCCCAGGGTGGGACACTCCCTCCCCTTCCTCTCACTGACAGCAGTGCCACACTCAGCATTCTCTTAGAAGGAAGAAGACTCGTGGGTTCTCCAGGATGTTTGTTTGGGTTTCATCCCTGATAGCAGACTCCTCTGCTTTACCAGTCATCATTTCCTGAGAAGCATCAAGAAACAATTTCCATTAATGACAAAAATGCAACCATGCCCAAACTGCATTCTACATTTGTATAGGCAACATGCCTCTGAATCATTTATATGAGTTTTCCTAGGGGCCAAGGTTTACCATGCCCACAAACACTCTGTTCTAGTCAACTCAGCCTAATTTCCATCCAGTCTATGGGGAAAATGGAGGATGCTAACATAAAAGACTATGCTAAGTCAAACATGTTATAATCATAGTTAATCAGAGTGCTTAGGGAATGAGCAGCTTTCATCAACCAAAAGTGGATAAAAACATGATTACCTCTTTGAAGAAGTATAAACCAATATGTGTCAACTCATTAGGGGAAATAATTCCTCTTCTTTGTCCTCTTTTTAGGAAACCATTACAAACCTGTTAATAACAGCTGAGAAGACAATAGTGGAAAGAACAACAGGCCAAGATTTCTCCTGAACTTA
This sequence comes from Martes martes, assembly GCF_963455335.1. Classification (NCBI taxonomy): domain Eukaryota; kingdom Metazoa; phylum Chordata; class Mammalia; order Carnivora; family Mustelidae; genus Martes; species Martes martes. The sequence goes on from NC_137897.1 coordinate 106,335,744, forward strand.
GACATGAAAATCCTAAACAAAAGATTAGCAAGTAATATACACTAGTACCTTGAAGGACATATATCTTGTCTTGTTGTGGGTGTACAGTGCAGGAAGGCAATGTTGGTTTGAAATTTGAAAACAACATAATGTGTCAGATTAACAATCAAACACAAAAAGGAAAAACTTTATGATAATTTTTATAAATAGGTTAAATTTCAGCACCTATTCATGGTAAAACTACTAACAACTAAGAATACAGGGCGACTTCCCCAATCTCACAGAGCACAGCTACAATAAATAAATAAATAAATAAATAAATAAATAAACAAACAAACAACTATACTTAATGATGAAATATCAAACAGCTTTTCCCCAAGTTTGGAAAAAAAGACAAGGATGTCCACTATATATTCAATAATTTTACAAAGGTCCTAAAAAAGTGCAGTAGCACTAGGAAAGTATAATAGTTATAAAGTTTGGAAAGGAAGAGGTAAAACTGCCATTATTCACAGATGACATTGTTCTGTATATAAAATATGCAAAAGAATATAAACCATTAGTGTTAATAAGTGAATTAATCAAGCTATTAGACATAATGCAAACCACTTTTTCTATTTCTGCAACAAATAATCAGAAAAACATTTTTAAATGCCATTAAAATAGTATCAGTTACATCAAATATCTAAACCTAACGAAAGCTGTGCTAAAGCATGGCACAAAAAGTACAAAACATCACTGAGAAATTAAAAGCTTCAGGAAATGAGGAGAAATACTTCTTTGCATAGATTGAAAGACTCATTAGTAAGACTCATTACTGTCGATTCTCCCCCAAATGATCTCTACCAATCCCACTTAAAATCCCACCATGTTACTTCCTTTTTTCTTTTTTTTAATTGACAAGCTGAGGGGCGCCTGGGTGGCTCAGTGGGCTAAAGCCTCTGCCTTAGGCTCGGGTCATGATTCTGGGGTCCTGGGATCAGGCTTTCTGCTCAGTGGGGAACCTGCTTCCACCTCTCTCTCTGCCTGCCTCTCCGCCTACTTGTGATCTCTCTCTCTGTAAAATAAATAAATAAAATCTTAAAAAACAAAAAGATCTTTTCCCTCTGCCACTCCCTCCACCTAGTGAGCACTCTCTCACTCTCCATCTCATTCTCTAAAATAAACAAATAAAAATAAATCTTTAAAAAGAAAACTTAACAAGCTAATCGTAAAACGTCTAGGATATCAAAAAGCTTAGAATAGACAAGACAATCTTTTGGAAAAAGAACAAAGTTAGAAGACACACCCTACTAGATATGCAGATTTACTTATAAAAACACTGTAATTAAAACAGTGTGATCACGGAGCAAGGTAGGGCAAACACACCAGTAGAAGGACAAAGAATCTAGAAATGAATCTGGAAATATAAAACAGCTTGATTTCTCACACAAGATCCCCTGCAAAGCATTTTGGAAAGGAGACAGTGTTTTTAATAAGTCCACATAATATGTACAGGGGGAGAAAATGAACTTTTATTCTTACCTCATTTCATTCCATAACTTTATTAGAGATGAATGGGAGATCTAGTAGAAAACTTAGGATATTATCTTCATGGCTTTAAGGTAGGCAGAGATTTTTTTGACAAGGAGAAAAAAAGCAGTAACCAAAAATAATACAGTGTTCAGTTATATATAATTAAATTTAAAACTTCTGTTAATCAAAAAGATGCTATCAAGAGAAAGTAAAAGCAAAACAGATCTGTAGGAGAGACTCAAAATTATATGCATCATTATAAATTATATATAAATTATATACCTATAATATATATTTATGTATAAATATTATTATATAAAATATATAGAGATTATAAAATATTCAAAATTATATCTATATAAAATTATATATATAATTGGATAAACATTTATATCTAAAATATTCATATATTAATATATTTATAATGTATAACTATATAATAAATAGAAATGACATGTAAATCGTCTATATTTAAATATATTAATCTGTATGTATAATTGGATATATATACCTCTCTCTCCAAAAATTGCTGGAATCTAGAACATATGTAGAACTCTATCAATGAAAAATTTACAGACATCCCAGTACAATATAAGCAAAAGACCCAAAAAGGCACTTCAGAGAGACATACCCAAGTGGTCAATCCACGGCTCAAAGGTGCTCGACTTCATTAACCAACAGGGACATACAGCTTAGATATAATGAGAGACCCCTGCACACCCACCAGACTTGCTGAGAGTCCCGACTGCCTGGATAGCAAGTGTCTAGAATGTGCTGCAGCTGGAGGTCTCATCCATTACTGGACCCAGACTCCCACCTAGATTCCCAAGGCCATGGCTGACAGGTTAGACAGAAGTCTTTCAAGGCTGAGATAAAGAAATCGAGGAAAATGCAGTTGAGCAATCTGGTTTCAGTTGAAACAGGGGAATTCTGGCGATACAGAAGCATGGACTGATGGAGAGTTTCTTTAAGATGTCGCTGTTTGAGCAACTCAGCCTTGACTTTTTCCCCCGCAAAGAGTGCTGATTGCCCTAGTTTGTGTCAGGAAGGCACAGTTCTGGTAAGACCCTGTGGGGGAGAGGAGGCACGCCTCCCCGAAAGGGCATAATAGACAAAATCACCGAACATCAACCTTGCTAATGAAGAAAAACCTCTCCCCTACCCTTGTTGCCAGTTGTTACTTCTCCTTTAGGGAACTGCTGCTTCTTTAAGGGCCCTTCATGTTCCTTCCCAACTATTCCATTAGTGCTTCTCTTACTCAGTTTTAGCTTTTTATATATTAAAACCATCTGCCCCATATTTTCTATATTCATTGTAAATATTTGATAACTTTGACTAGTTTGTTAAAAGTTAGCCGGTATTCTTTCCAAAAATTTTTTTCTTGCTTGAATTAACCAGCACCTGTTCAAAATGTTTGAAATGAAATAAACCTAATACCAAATAATGATAATAATAATAATAAGTTAAAAGTAAGTCAAGAAAACACTACATTCCATATAAATATTAAAATTAAATAATAACAAGAGTTATTACGGGCCTCCTCATAAAGTTTTTAAAATGCTGCAATTTTGGGGGGGGCGCCTGGGTGGCTCAGTGGGTTAAAGCCTCTGCCTTCGGCTCAGGTCATGATCCCAGAGTCCTGGGATCAAGCCCCGCATCAGGCTCTCTGCTCGGCGGCAGGGAGCCTGCTTCCTCCTCTCTCTCTCTCTCCCCGCCTGCCTCTCTGCCTACTTGTGATCTCTGCCTGCCAAATAAATAAATAAAGTCTTAAAAAAAATGCTGCAATTTTTTGAAGGTTAACATCTCCTCATCTCTTCCCACACAATACTATTTCTTCTCATTTATAAAAGTGAATTTTATTGTAAAATATTGTATATAAATATATTAAAAATACAATTTATAAAGGTGGAAAGTTACAAATAAATTGAATGCTTAACATACAGAAGTGATGAAATATTTTCATATCGTTATATGATTAAATACTTTGCAACCATTAAAACACAGGTTTTAGGCTGACATTTACCAACTAGAGAAATTGCTGATGACATAAACTTATAGAAAACAACTGATTCTAAGATATGTAGTATGATCTCAATTTGGGGTAAAAAGTATCTATTTGCACATTAAAAAAACTGCTAAAAGGGAAGATAAAAATATGTTCACATTTTACTGTTTTCTCGTTGTATTTATAACATTTCATTTTTTCCCCAATAAGAAAAAGTGTCTTTTTTAAAATCAGAATAAGATGTAGCTAAAAGAAAAAAGAGAAATAATAAATCAAAGTACCCCACCCCACAGCTGAGACAGAGAATCCTAGTGACAGCACCTCCCCTCAAAGTGCATGAGAGCACCCAAATAAAACCTCACCCCAAAGGCTGAGACAGATCACACCAGGAGGAATCTACCCTGTAAGGCAGAGACAGAGCCCCCCAAGGCCGGTTTCACTCTAGTCTTAGAGCATCCGAGGAACAGCACCCCCATAGGAGGGGACAGAACCCCCCCGAAAATCTCCTCAGGACTAAGAGTCCCCCCCAGGGACCAGCAGAACACCACAGAAGCCCAGCCCCACCATGGCTGAGAGAGAGCACCCCGGGAAAATGCCCCCTCGTGCTGAGCTACACCCCAAGGGGAGTCTCTCGCAGCCTGAGGTAGAAGCCCTCAGGGACAGGAATCCGAGGGCTGAGCTGGTGCACCCCAGGAAACATCCCCCTCACAGAGCTTGAACGGAGAGCCAGGAAACACCCCCGGTCCCTCACTCAGGACTGAGGTGATCACCCAAAGACACGTCCCCTCACCAGTGCTGAGAGAATTACATTAGCCAAGTCCCTCACAGAACTCAAGACACCACCCAGGACTGCCTCTCCTCCAACATGGCTGAGACAAGCTGCCCAGAAAATGCCTCCCCTGTGCTGAGGGCAGAACCCACCCACGTCTCTCCACAGAGCTGAGGTAGATCCCCCAGGAAGACACCGCAGCCAAGGGAGAGGCACCCCCAGGGCACAGACAGAGCGCCAGGGGAAAAAAAATCCACACTCCCAGGGTTAAAATCCTGACCTCGTTCCAGGCATCTGGAAACAAGAATGGCACTGAAGTTGTGGTGCCTCTCAGGTGGGACTTTCCAGAAATGTGCCCCCTGGCAGTGGCTGGAAACATGCCCCCTAGGGGATCTGGGAGTGGTGAGCACAGACAGCTGTCCCGCCAGAAGGCTGATCTATTTATTATTACTGCCCCGGGGAGGTGTAAGGGCATTTACAGGACTTGGGGGGCTGTTGGCCACGCTGCCCTGCAGCAGCCCGGCTCCCCGAGAAGCTCTGTGCGGTGCGGAGCCAGGTGCTGAAGAAGCCTCATGCGCCCCAGGGGCCAGCTGGGCCCGCTGCCCAGAACCAGGAAGCAAGTCTTCCAGGCCACGTCTCAGGTGTCCCTACAGGCAGAGCGCAGTTACACGTGCCATGGGGGAAAAAAGTTATAGGAACTGGAACATTTTTCACATATCAGGCCAGAAGAGTGAGTTTGAAGCTGAGAGGTAAAAAATTAAAAAACCAAAATACTATATTCACCGAAAAGGAAGAAGACCATGATTTTTAAAAATGCAACAAATGTTCATGAGGAAAAATTAAAAGCATTTGTTAAGCAGAATCTCCAGCAGGAATCTACATTGTACATTATTCCTGGGGGGGAAACATTAGTAGTATTCCACATAAAATCAAAGCAAGACAAGTTTGCCCACCGTCGTCCCTTCTGTCCAACACTCCCTACTGGAACTCCTACCCTGCACCTTCAGATAGTAAATGGCTGTTTGCTCAGAGCGAGCTCTCACGCTGGTCAGTGATGAACGAGCCCAGGAGCGGTGCTTTTCAGGGAGTCACCGGGCACGTCAAATAGTGACAAGTGTCTGGGAATGGAGATTTGTGGGGAGCTCCAATCAGTTTAGTCCCCTCCAGTGGCTGACAGGTCGCTGGTGTTCCGAGCCACTGTGGACGTGAGGTCCTTGGTTTCAAGGCCACCACGGAGCTGAGGAGGGGGCAGTGGGAACAGTGCTGGTGACAACAGCCCAAAGCTCCCTGTCTCTAGTGGGACGGAGCCATCTTTCTTGAGTGAAGGCTCTTCCGGTTGTTGCCAGGCTCTGAAACGGTTCTGAAACTAGTTAATTAGACAGGATTTGCCCGTGTTCTCCTTGCCTGTATGCTGGAGCGGATTTCCACAGGCCCTGCCTCCACCGACCCAGAAATGCCTCCTCCTATAGGCTACATAGTAAACTAAGTATAAAATCCAGTGCATGAGACTGTAAATTATTTATGCTGTTTCTCTCTTGTTCTGGAAGGAAACTGGCATAGGCAGTGCCTGCATACCAGGAAGAACTCTCTAGAATCCAGGCTTCACGTATTGCTTCTCTAGCCAACTGGTTTTAGCGAAATCCACATGAGCGGATCCACATGAGCGAATGCGAATCCCCATTCCGGAAGGGTATTTATTCATTTTTGTTATTTCGTGTGACAAATTACCCCCAATTTCACGGCTTCAAAAATCATACCAAACTTAGAGGCTTGAAAGAATATTTGTTCTTTCTCCTCTCAGGGTTCTGTAGCTCAGAAGTCTGATTTCAGCCGAGCTGGACTCTCGTCTGGAAGATCTGGGGTGGCACGCGGTTCCGAATTCATTCGCATCTTTGGCCGGAATCAAGTCCTTTGTGCTATGAGACAGATCCTGCATTTCTCACAGGCTGTTAGCAAGGGCTCAGTGTCACCTCTAGAGGTCACTCTCGGGCCCTTTTCATGGGGCTCTGTTGTCTCTAAGGGAGCAATGACACATCAAATTCTTCTCGTGCTTCCTAACTCCCTGGGCCGCTGCCGCCACCAGCTGGAGGACACTGATTCAAAGGCTCAGGAGGGCGGCTGGGTGCTCCCATTCATCCCACTACAAGGGTCAGATGATCAGTAATCTCAGTTCCATCTGCGAAGTCACTTTTGTCCTGTAAAGTCGTGATGGGAGAACACCAGCGGGCAAAGGTCATGGGGAACATCTTGGAATTCTCCCGAGCAAGAGAAAAAAGTGAAGGTCGCAGGAGTCAGAGCCAGGGGACTGGGGCCACTTCCTCGTGCAAAGCCCTCATGGCTTCAGGACCTGCTTGGGCTGATCTTGCACACACCACTTCCATTTGGAAAAGGGTGCTTCTGTGCACACCCACGGCTATGACTTGGTGGGTCAGAGAGCACCCAGGTTAGGATGGACAGCTCAGGCGGCACGGGGACTCGGTGTCCCCTGCTCAAGCCTTCAATCGTACTAAGGCCAGTGGTAAGCCCAGTGTTATTCCAAAGGACCAGAATGATGTTTTGGTTTGTGCTGCTTTGGAGCCGGGGTCCTCTAATTATGGACAAATCTGATCATTTCTTGTCCCCAACAGACGGTCACACTGGTTTGTGCTGGTTTTGGAGCCGGGGTCCTCTAATTTGTGCTGGTTTGGAGCCGGGGTCCTCTAATTATGGACAAATCTGATCATTTCTTGTCCCCAACAGACGGTCACACTGGTAAAGCGTTGCAGGCCCCTTTGGGTATGCATGGGAGAAAGATAATAACAGAAACTTTTTTAGAAGGGCGCTTCCTTAAGAAGCCTCCCCCTTCATACACGAGTTTTTGGATCTTTGACCAAGTCAGGTGTGGGCTTTGATTGATTCAGGGACCCTTGGTCAGAAGGGGAGTAAGCAGGTATATGTGGGCAATGCACGAGATACTCCCATGTCAATACACCCACATCCACTGACTTTGGTCAATGGAAACTACACCAAGTTAATTCATTCAGGACTGCTAATGGCCATGAACCTCGGGATAGAAAGTTTGGGTCACCCATCAGGAAAAGGATCATCCTCAGAAAAAGTGCCTTTGAGGCTAAAAGAAGGTGGAATGTGGAAGAAGTAATCACATAATCATATACAGAAAAAAAGGACTGTAATAATGAGTAATTACTTCTTTATATTCATAGGAATTTACTCACATAATATTAAGCAAATAATTTTGGTTTTGACACCCTCTCATCCCCTTATCTTATAGCACAAGATGTTTTATTAAAATTTTTTCAGTATTTAAAGTACAGAATATTAAATTGCAGGGTGAATCAGGTAGCCAAAGAATGAACAAGACAAGAAAATATAGGATTTAGTGCCCTCTTTTAGGGAAGGGTTAGGATTTTCTCAGCTGTAGGTGGGAGAGATTTGTGTCATGTTAGGCAGAAGTATGACTTTGTCATCATCTGTAGAGATTAAGTATGATTTAAGGAGATGGGTATGGGTACCAAAGTGACAAGGGTATCATTTGTGTCAATACATCAATTTGGCTAGGCCAAATTACATCACCCTCGATCCCCTCTCCGGGATGTATGTGGTTACAATGTGCCACAGACAGATTCTTTGCAGATCGGGGATGGTGTTTGAGGGGAAGCAGCAGCCACTTTGTAGCTCCCACGTGCTGCTGCTGATTGGCTGATTCACCTTACCGGGGTGAAGTAGCAGCTGGCGCTGCAATTTCTCTTCTTTCCCCTGGATCCTCCTTCAGCAGCTCTATCTTCTGGGGCACATGAAGGCACTTAGCGCCATGCAAAGGGCCCTCCTGGCTTCTGTGGGTTACCATCATCCCCAAGGTCAGAGGAAACAAGGATGAGTACGTACTTCAATCTGTCCTTATGCATTCCAGATCACGTTTGTGGGTTCCAGCCTGTTTTTTACTTCCTTACCCTTAGCTGAGGTGACAACATCCTTATAGAGCCTGCTTAACAGCCTTCCACAGTTGTGTAAGGCCAATTTTCTTAAACAAACCTATCATCTGTCTATCTATCCATCCATCCATCTATATAACCATTCATCTATCCCCTCTACTCTTTCTGCAGTGGGCTAAATGCTAAGGTGGGGGGGATGACCAAACCCTTATTAATTCCATTATACCACCTGCTTCTAGACTTGTGAGGTTTCCCTCTGTGCTGATATCTTGAACATTGTCCTGTTTCGAAATCCATCTTTTAAACACACTCTGCTGTTAAGTTCAACATTTTGGGACCAAATGTGAACAAATACCATTGACGACAATGAGGGATGTTTTGAAGTCCAATTCTTATGACCTCTTCTTCATTTTTTAAAAGAAAATGGTACAGTTTATTTTTCCATGAAGGAATGACAAATCATAAGAAAGATATAACTAGAAATTTCTCCAGCATTAATGAACTTGTGAAAAACCAGTAAGATGTTATTTTTATATATGTAAAGTCAAAGTCTTTTTTACATAAAATATGTGGAAATTAATGAGAACACTACCAAATATAAACTTGTGTATAAACATGAAAGGAAAACCTCACTATATCTTGTCTTTCTTTTAGTGTTTCTTTGAATTATTTATTTATTTATTCATTTATGTATTTATTAATTTTAAATTTAAAAATTCTACATGCTTAAGTTTTACAACACAATGATGTATACACATATACATAGTGAAATGGTTATTACAGTCAAGCTAATGAACATCTGCGTCTCCTCACATAATTATTTTGTGGGGAAGGGAGGTGAGAGCACCAAAAATCTCTTCTTTAAAGCAAATTGCCAGGATTTGATACAGTATTAACTGTCCCCACCATGCTGCTCATCAGCTCTCTAGACTCTTATCCTATGTAACCCCAACTGTACCCTTTGACAAACTTGTCCTTCTTTTGGTGTTTTAAAAGCACAGAATGTGCAAGTCAACCCGCCCACGGCCTTCCATTCCTATCTGCCTGAGCTGCTCCAACATCATACCTGGAGACAATGTCCTTAAGGGACTGCTTGAGCCAGTTCTACGTAGCAACCAAGTTCATTGGTTCATATACACTTGTATATGTGATATACATACATTAAAATCTCCCATTAGTTGTGCTTTTGAGGTTGAAGGCAACTGATACAGATTGGGGTACTGAGAGTGGCTCCAAAGAACAGAATCTTAACAGTGTGTTCTCTGAATCTGTACTAGGTTTCCTAGAATACATCTCTATTTAGACTGGAAGGTTTTAATACCCTGTTTCCAATGGTAAAGTTGGCACTGTTAGTCCACTGCGGGAAGTGGCAAAAATGCTACTCAAATGTTCACCTTTAGTGACCTATCATTAAGTTCCTATAAAAAATAAGTAAGTCTCCGGGTCACCAAGTATATGATATGTTAGAATATTTTCATCAAAATGAGGAGGATTATGAAGCAAAAAAAATTGGAGTACTATGGAGTTGATTTGTCATTTCTAAATGAACTTCAGAACTTGAGGAAAGAAAAGACTGAGCTCGGGACCTTACAGTCCCAGATCAAGGTCCAAATGAAGCACCTGAGAAGTCCTGTTCCAGGCCTGAAAGAAATCGTTATCTCTTGTAACCATGGGCACAAGATTTGGGGAATCCAGATCCAAAGTTTAATCTTTCAGTGGCTGAATTACAACGCAAATTAAATTCACAACCTTGCCGGGTCTTTCTGTTAATATTAGGACACTGACTGGGAGACATAGGATGCTGGAAATTGGAGTGCGGATATACAGGTGCATGCCAATAAGTCAGTTCCTCAAACCTCTAAATTATGTGAGGTGTCTTTGCCAGCAGAAGCAGCCCTTCCACTCCTACCTGGAGAGGTTATTTCCCTTTTGCCTGAAGAAGCTCTAAGGGTGTCACCTGAAATGGTGGCCAGGCAAGGCCCTACTGGTCTTCCTCTGTAGCTCTTACCATCGCCTCTCCCTGCTCCTTAACATATACCTAGACTCGAAGGCCCGCAGGCCAAGACTGAGTGAAAAAATGAGATCCGTGCCAAGATGTGATAGTCACCAAAAGCACGTCACATCTTTTCCAATAGATACGCAGTAGCCTGGGGTAAATGTGTGGGAATGGCTCTGAAGGTTGGGGTAAGGACGTGGAAGCAATATAATGCTGGATATTGTTCATGTACAAGTTCTTGTGTGGACACATGCTTCTGTGTCTCTTGAGTATGTACCTAGAAGTGAAGTTGCTGGCTATTTGGTAACTTCATGTGTTCTTTTTTGATGCCATGCCAGCCTGTTCTGCCAAGATGCCACGTCATTTCACATTCCCACCAGCAACGTGGGAAGATTTCAATCTCTTCAGGCCGCTTGTTAAACACCTGTTAACAGCTATCCCGGTGGGTGTGAAGTGGTATCTCGTTGTGGTTTTCAGTCCCAGCTCCCTCCTGACTGGTATGTTGAGGATCTATTCACAGTTTAAGACTGTAAACATGAGGTCCGCATCGCCTTGCTGGGTGTCAGCCAGGGGCCACGGTCAGCTTCTAGGTCCTCCTGCATATCTTCTCACCCTTCTCACGTGGACCCCTACACCTTCAAAGTGGTAAAGCGTGGCAAATCCTTGACTTCCTCTTCTCCCGGACCGAGATAGCTGCCTGCCTTTAAAGGACTCAGCTGCGTGGATCAGGCCCAGCCGCAGGACATCTCAGGGACAGTGGATATAAAGAGCTTCTGTCAACTGCAAAAGCCCATCACAGGAGGTCACTGCCTGGGTGGGAGGGGGCTGCAGGGCCGTGGCCGCAGTGAGGACCAGGACGCGGGGGCACTGGAGGCCCAGGTCATGGACCTGGGGTGCAGTGGGGCACGGTTGTGGGACGTCTTCCCAGAGGGCCAGGACAGGACAGACCTTGAGCCCTGGCTCCCAGTGGCAGGGGCGATGGCCTCGCTGCAGCTGCCAGGAGGGGAGGGGGGGTGGGGGGTGGGGACATGTGGGGGGGTCCCAGCGTGCGGGCAAGCTGAGAGCTTTCAGGGCGCAACCCCCTACCAGCACACCCGGGGTGGGCGGGGTGGGGGGGATGGTGAGTCGGCGAGGGCAGCTGCGGGGTCCAACGATGGCTGCATCCACTTCTCTCCGGTCCTGCAAGTGTCTGTCCTGGAGCCATCAGTCATTCCCCAATGAGTCTCCAGGCAGTGACCCGAGAGACTGCTGCAGAGACCTGAAGAACGCAGCTTTGAAGATGGGGTGACTTCACGCCCAATATCCCGACTCCTTGGGCTACTGGGGAGGGGCCAAGTTCTCCCAAACCAAACGGCGGTGGGGGAAGCTGCATTTTGTATGGGAAATGGCCAGAAATACTCAGGATGCTGCTGGACTTATGCTTATACTAGACAAGGATCACTACTTACCCTTGGGCTTTTATCACGTCTTCCAAAAGATGGGAGAGTAAAAGCTACCAAGAATATCCTAACTGTGGTGTTCTCTCTCTCTCTAGGGACCCAGACCCCCGGGGAGAAGTTTCTCTGGCACTGCTGACAAACTGAAGACGAAAACTTGGCAAGCCACCAAGCACAATATAGGGCTGGCCTTGACCCAGGATGCGTATTCGAAACTGAGTGAATGCAGACATTTTCTGTACTAATGATGATGATCACTGGGACAGGACTCTTCAATATTTCACAGTACCCTGGCTGCCAACATTCTGAAAAATGCGGTTCCTCAAGTTCCTAGCAATTTTCATGTGGAGACAGGTATGCAGCATGAGAAAACCTGTAGGCCATCCACCCAGAATTTTGTCCCCCTTAAATAATAACAAACAGCACATATTCCCAGAAACTCTATCAGTGAGAAGTTCATTATGGCAGCCATTTTCCCCACCCAGGAAAGAGGGGTGGGGGGATATTAGGGACCATGAGTTCTGTAAAAGCTACAGTGAAAAATCACAATTACAAAAGCAAAAGTGATAGTCTTCTGTCAGATATTAGTCCAATCAGGATATATAATCGAATAAGAGGTTTTGGGAACTGGTATCTGCTTTAATACAAAAAAGAAATGGTTTTATTAAAGGTTTCCAAATATAAGTAAACTTTTCCAATTATATCTGATTAAGATTTAAAACTTAGGTTTTCATTTGGGGGGTTGTATTTAATATTTTAAACATTTTATTCATTTGAGAGTGAGAGAGAGAAACAAGCAGTAGGGAGGTGCAAAGGGAGAAGGAGAAGCAGGGAGCCCAATGCGGGGCTCGATCCCAGGACCCTGAGATTATGACCTGAGCTGAAGTCAGATGCTTAACCGAGAGCCACCCAGGCACCCCGGGTGGGGGGGTTGTATTTTAAAGTTCAACTCCCAACTTCTAAAGATTATCATCGATGATAAGGGAGGGGAGGGGACACTTTATTAAATTGCTTCCCCTAATCATTTGATCTGGAATTTTGTACACTCTTCCACTTTCAAAGCCTATTTTAAGTACAGGAAAATTTATATAAAATTGTCATAGCAGTAAAAAGTATTACAATGAAATTGTTAGAGTATTAATGGAATATGCTGTTTCACTCTTGACACAGTTGTTTGGAAGGGATTGCTTGACTGCTTTTAGAACTCAAAAAATATGTTTTTAAACACCCTGTCAGAGAGAGTTATTTTCAGTATTACAGATTCCTATACCATTGTGTTAAAATTTGCCTGTGCTTTGGGACCTTCCTAAAACATATTCTCATTTGGAATATATTTAGAGGATAACAAAGTTTAAACATTGTTTTCACCTCAACAGTAGAAATACTATTGTTTTTTACCTTTAATGCTACCAAAATAAAATACTCATTTTTGCAGTAAAAACATCCCACAGCAGTACTCATACTAGTGTCTGAATAACCAGAAGACTGGAATATGGGGGGGGGGGGCATAATTAGAATCCTGTCTCCCACACAGGCCAAAAGTGGATGGCAGATGCACTATTGTCTCATCCGAGACTGCCCTGAAGGACACTGGTGAAGGGTAAACTTCCCAGAGGGAAAATTTTGAGCAGTGCACCTGCTTGTTCACTCTGCCTGGAGGAGAGATGGCCAAAGGTATGAGTGTATAACCATGCATAGGCCGTGTCTGAGTCATTAGCTGAATGGTCAGGGACTTTGAAAATACATGACTGAAAGTTTGTGACAAGGAGGTCTAGGGAAGAGGTATGTGGATACGCCCATCCGAATAGATATATGATATGAAGATAAGTGTGTCCCATGGGTGATCAGCAAAGAACAACCTTACTAGGGCAGAAGTTTAATAATCTGATGGCTAGGGACGCCTGGGTGGCTCAGTCGGTTAAGCTGCTGCCTTTGGCTCAGGTCATGATCCCAGCATCCTGGGATCGAGTCCCGCATTTGGCTCCTTGCTCAGTGGGGAGCCTTCTCTCTCTGCCTCTGCCTGCCACTCCGCTTGTTCATGCTCTCTCTCTCTCTCTCTGACAAATAAATAAATAAATAAAATAAAAATAAAGTCATAAAAAAAATAATCTGATGGCTAGGGAACCCATTGTGTAAATACCCATCAGGCCCTTCCCCAGCAATCATGTCCGAACCCAGTGGGCTCAAGAACTAGGTGGCCAAGTGGCAGGCTGGGAACACAAAAGCTGATCTCACAACAACCATTGCTGAGTGCCTGATCTGCCAGAAGCAGAGGCCACCATGGAGCCCCTGATATGGCACCTGTGACTGATCAGCCAACTACCAGGTGGCAGGGGCTTCATGGTGGAGCACTTTTATTAAGGAAGGGGCCATGCTTTGTGCTTACTTAAATAGATACTCTGGATATGGATTTTCCTTCCCACCTGTAGTGCTTTTGAGAAACCAATATTTGTAGATTTGAAAAATACCTTATTCACCATCATGGTATTCCAAAGAGCATCGCTTCTAAACAAGGAACCCATTTTATAGGAAATGAGTGCAGCAATTGAGCAATATTCATGAAATTCACTGGTCTTAGGTTTCTCCTCATCCTGAAGTGAAATGGCATCTAGAAGACCTCACTTGTTTCTAGCTAAGTGGCAATAACTTGAGGATCTGGGGTAGCTAAGCATTTACATGCATAGGTATATGGTAGTGTTCCAAGTGAAGCATTTACATGCATAGGTATATGGTACTGTTCCAAGCTAAGCATTTACATGCATAGGTATATGGTACTGTTCCTCTTATCACATGGATTTATGGATCCTGCAATCACGGTATGAAAACAGGAGTGCCTCTCCTCACTATTACCCCCAGCAAGACAATAGAAAATTTTTGCTTCCTTGTCCCACGACAAGAGATCTAGCTCTTCTGGGCTAGAGATCTTCGTTCCAAAGAAAGAATGCTTTCACCAGGAAATAAAACAATGACTCCATTGAATGGGAAGTTGAGTCTTCCAGCTGGGCACTTGGACTCCCTAGACCTTTCAATCAACAGGCGAAGAAGGGCTATACTGTACTGGCTGGGGTGACTGAACCTGACCATCAAAGGAAATTGAGTTCCTACTACAAAAGTGCTATGGAGGCATATGTCTGATATGTTTGGACAGCTTCTTGATAGTCCCATGTTTTGTGATTAAAGTCAATGAATAACACATGTCTATCACATCATCATGATGTACACTTTAAATATCTTACACTTTTATTTGTCAATGAAGCTGAAAAAAAGTTAATGGATAATTATAATAACCTAACCGAGACAGAACCTCTAGTGGTCAAACCATTCAAGAATGAAGGTTCAGGGTGCCTGGGTGGCTCAGTGGGTTAAGCCTCTGCCTTCAGCTCAGGTCATGATCTCAGGGTCCTGGGATCCAGTCCTGCATCGGGCTCTCTTCTCGTCAGGGAGGCTGCTTCCTCCTCTCTCTCTCTGCCTGCCTCTCTGCCTACTTGTGATCTCTCTCTGTCAAATAAATAAATAAAATCTTTACCCCCCCCCAAAAAAAAGAATGAAGGTTCAAAGGGCTCAGTCAGTTGAGCATCTGCTCTTGGTTTCAGCTCAGGTCATGATCTCAGGGTCATGAGACCAAGCCCCCATAGGGCTCTGCACTCAGCTCAAAGTCTACTTGGGATTCTCTATCACTCCTTCTGCCCCTCCCCTGCCCCACTCTCCGACTCATGCCCATTCATGTTCTCTCTCATTAATGAATTAATTAATTCTTAAGGAAAAAAGAATGAAGGTTCAACTCCTCTTCCCAGGCAAAGAATCATGAGGAGCTGAGGAGCAGCAGAGGATAGCAGTGGTGAAAGAAGGCACTTGTCAGTGCCAGCAGCGTGACCTGCTGTAGACACTAGGACAGTAGCAGGATTTTGCCTGAAGAATTAATTCCATACCCTTCCTCAAGTGGAAAAACAAATAAGAAAGCAAACTATATTTTCAATGGATATTCTTAGGGCCAAAGCCAAATTTTACTGATGGAGAATCACAACATTAAAAAGTTCCATTGTTGGTGGCTCCTGGGTTAAGCATCTGCCTTCGGCTCAGGTCATCATACCAGGGCCCTGGGATCAAGCCCCGCATAGGGCTCCCTGCTCAGTGGAAAGTCTGCTTCTCCCTCTCCCTCTGCCTGCCGCTCTGTCTACTTGTGTGCTCCCTCTCTCTCTCTCTCTGTGTCAAATAAATAAATAAAAATAAAATCTTTTCTAAAAAAAAGGTCCATTGCTTTTTCTTAACCTCCAGAAGGCAATTCCCTTGAGAGCCACATTCTAGGAAACCAGCAATATCCAAAACCATTCTACAGCACAGCAAACTTGTCCTTGTTTCTCACAGATACTTGTGATAACAGGCTATATTTTTGATGTAATTAACTTTGTTATGAAGATGGCAAAAATTACTTTTTCTAGTACCTTCTCAAGGTTGTGAATCTTTTTTTTAAATTGAAAATAAACAGAAATGTCATTAACCAAAAGATGCCTAAAACATCTATGCTGTGCAAGACACTGTGGGGGATACAAAAAGGAGCTTACAGTGTACATAGGACTATAAAATGAATTTTCATGCAAAGTTGCAGGGTACTAAATCAACACACAAAAATCAATTGCATTTCTGTACACTAACAATGAAAAATCTGAAATGAAAATGAAGAAAACAATTCCATTTATAATAGCATCAAAAAGAATAAAATACTTAGAAGGGCACTGGGGTGGCCCAGTCACCTAAACGTCCAACCCTTGGTTTCAGCTCAGGTCATGATCTCAGGGTCCTGGGATTGAGGCCTGCATCGGGCTCTCTGCTCAGTGGGGAGCCTGCTTCCTCCTCTCTCTCTCTCTCTCTCTCTCTGCCTCTCTGCCTATTTGTGATCTCTCTCTGTATCAAATAAATAAATGAAATCTTTTAAAAAATGAACTCAAAATGGATTAAAGACCTAAATGTAAGACCTAAAACTATAAAACTCCTGAAGCTAAACAAAGGGGGAAAGCTTCATGACATTGGACTTGGCAATAATTTCCTTTTATAAAAGACTTATTTATTCATTTGAGAGAGAGAGAGAGTGGGGGGGGAGGGCCCAGAGGGAGAGAATCAGCAAGCAGACTCCCTGCTGAGTGTGGAACCTGACTCAGGGCTCAGTCCATGACCCATAAGATCATGACCTGAGCCAAAACCAAGAGCAGGAGACTCAACAGAATGAGCCACCCAGATTCCCCAATAATTTCTTCACTATAACACCAAAAGCCAAAATAGACAGTGCTATATGTAGTGAAGGTATGTGCAAGGGAGGGAGTTCAGGAGTTCAGTTTAAACACAAGAAACAGGTTGAGTTTTAAAAGTCTCTTAGACATGCGAGTGGAGATACCATGTATGCATTTGAATCTGAGTCTGGAGTTCAGGAGCAAGTTGTAATCTAGAGGTATCAGTTTGGGAGTTGTTGAAATACCCATCATCATATTTAAAGTTCCAAGACTATGTGGGATCATCTAGGGAGAGAGTATATTCAAGGGAAGAAGGCCCAGGATCCGGATTAGTGGCCATAGAGTATTTAGTAGCAGGAATGAAAAGAAACAAGCAGAAAAGGAAAATGAAAAACAGTCCCAGTAAGGGAGGAAGAAATCAGGAAAATGTGGTTTCTGAAAGCCCAAGGTTTTCATGGAGGATTGAGTGAATGACTGTGTCAAATACTGCTGAGAAGTTAAAGACAACATACAGCAGACACTGGGGAACTGACAAGGACAGTTTCAGTGGAGCAGAGGAGGCAGAACCCAGATGACACTGGGTTAGAGGATAAACAGGAGGTGAAGACAGGCAGAGAGCAAGTGCAGACCCACTGTCCTGTTGAGCCCATCATCTCCTACTGCCACAGAGACGTGCTTCACCCTACCAACTCGTGCAGCAACTCCAAATGGTTGCAGCTTATTAGATTCTTTCCTTTCTACTGGCAAACATGCTCATATCTGTTTCTCAAGGACATAATTACCATCTTCCTTACTATTTCATTAACAGCAAGGCGTCAAGCCCTGAAGCAAACTCATCTGCTTCATTGGTCATCAGTCCCTAAAAAAAAAGAAAAAAATCAACATATTCCATCACTGACAAAAATGCAACTGTTGCAAAGTTGGAAAGTCTGCATATGTCTAAAATCATGCATTTGCATCATCAATATAAGTTTTGATCATGCAGCAAAAATTTACCATCCACCAAGAGATGTTCTATTCTCAGAAATGCAACTTCATTTTAATCTAGACTAAGTGGAATGAGGAGGAAGTGAAAAATACAAAGTGTTGTCCAGGGCACCTAGGTGGCTCGGTTGGTTAAGCGACTGCCTTACAGCTCAGGTCCTGATCCTGGGAGTCCTGGGATCGAGTCCTGCATTGAGCTCCCTGCTTGGCAGGGAGTCTGCTTCTTCCTCTGACTTTCCTCCTCTTGTGTTCTCTCTCTCTCTCTCCCTCTCTCTCATTCTCTCCCTCTCAAATAAATAAATAAAATCTTTTTTAAAAGTTGTTGTCCAAAGTCAAATATAATACAGCCATGACTCATCAAAATGTTTGGGGAATGAGTGGCTCTCATCAACTAAAAGGAGCCAATTACACGATTACCCATTAAAGAAGTATAACCCACTCTGTGTCAACTCTCTTTAGGGGAAATCGTGTGTGTGTGGGGGTGTGTGTGTGTGTGTGTGTGTGTGTGTTTATGTTTTAAAGTCATCATTAACAAAATCAATTACCACTTACCTAATGCTACACATAGATAATGAAGGGTAGGATAGTTTGAAAGTGTAAGTCTCCAAACACAAGGAGATTCAAATATGTCCACCTAGGTGCCAGGCAGAGATGGGTGCTTTTCAATGTTGAAGGATACAGACCAGAAGTATAGGAGGTTATGTTTAAAAAGAAAAGGTTATATTTAAGCTGTTATCATGCAAGGATAACCAAAACTACGCCCCCTGTTATTCGAATAAAATCCCAAGAAACAATTTTTCATACAATTTGCATTTCCCACAGTAGAAGAGTACGAAGAGGGTAAAAGCATTTCGTTGAACATTTACTATCTGCCAGGTATTATCCTAAATGGCTTACATGAACTCACTTAATCCTCTGCAGAGCCCTGTGAACTAGGTGCGATGATCATCCTCTTTGTTATAAATAAGGAAACCAAAGCACAGAAAGATTAAGGGAAACTCTAACTGAAGACTGGGATAAAGTGGAATACCATCAAGTCTAGTTTCTGCGAGACAAGGATTATTCCCTGTCCTGTGCCTTCGTATCAATGACCTCTTCCACAAGTCCAGATATAACATATCTCTCCCATCCCCACGAGGGCTGTGATTGAACTCCAGAGAAGAGCCGCCCTTCAGGGCTTAGAAAGAACACCCAAGGAAAAGCACCACTCCCAGCACTGAGTCATAGCACCAAAGTTAGTATCCTCATCAGGACACCCAAGGAAAATCCCCCTACTGCATAGCTGAGATACGATCCCCGTGGGAAATCCCCCTCCCAGTACTGACATAAACACCCAAGAAAGAGTGCTATACCTGGGCTGAAATAGAACACCCAGTGAAAAGTCCTCTCCAGGACTTAGAGAGGGCTTAAGGGAAAAAAATCCCCCCCTCTAAAAGTATTGAAGTCCAGATCTTGTTGGAGAAGCTGAACTATGACTCAGTGCATGGCAGAGGATTTCTGTGGTGCTGGAAACCCACCCTCTGGAATTAGAGCTGTAGAACCCAAGGCAGAATCCCTTTGTCTAGGGCTGAGAGCAAACACTGAAGGGAAAGCCCCTCCTTTAACACGGTTGAGACAGACAGCCTTAGGAAGTATCCTCTTGGTCTCCAGTCGGACCGGGTGCTCAAGTAAAAGCCCCCTCTCCATCTCTAAGACAGAGTCTCCAAGGAAGAGCCCCCACCCCAGGGCAATGTAAATCCTCCACAGAAGAGTTTCCCTTTATAGAGGTTAGATACAGAATCTAAGAAACAGCCCCAAACCCAGGGCTGAGATGAAGCAATCAGGAAAGGAACTCCTCACTGCATGGCAGATAAACAAGCAAGGAAAGACCCTTGCCTGACATAGCAGAGATAGGGAGCATTCAGGGGAAAGTCTTCCCCCAGGATGGAATACCAAAGAAGAGATCCTCCTCGCTGGACTCATATAAAGCCCCCTCATCAACACAACTGAGAGTGACCCAGGGAGAGTTCTCCCCCAGGGCTGAAAGAGTCACCCAAGAAAGACAGCCCCACATAGTTGAAGGCAGAACACCCAAGGACTGGTCCCCCACCCCATGGCTGATCTATAGTACCCAAGGAAGAGCTCTCCTTCCCAGGGTTGAGACAGATCAACCAAGGAATAGTACCACCCCCCTGGGCTGAGAATACCCAAGGAAGAACCCCTTCCAGGGCAGAGAAAAAGTTCCCAAGGAAGGGTATTCCCATGCCAGGAGTTGTAATCCTTACCTTATTGAGAGAGACTAGCAGCAACTCAGAGAATGGCAATGAAGTTGTGGTGCCACACCGGTGTAACTTTCTAGAAATCCGCTCTCTGATAGTTGCTGGAAATCTGTCTCGGGTATCTGAGGACGTTGCACACAGAGCTGTCTCACCGGAAGCACCCTAATGTATTACTGCTTTGGAGGGTTTAAAGAGAAGCTGCTGGCCAAGGAGTGCCGCTGGCCACAATGTCCTGTATCAGCTGGGTACTGGAAAAGCTGTGTGGGGTGCAGAGCGTGGTGCTGGAGAAGCCTCGTGCCCAGAAGGGGCCTGCTGTATCCGTAGCCCAGAACCAGAGAGCAAAACTTTCCCCTGCAATGTCTCTGGCGCCCCCTACAGACAAACTTCAGTAACAACTGCCACAAGAAAACAAAATTTAAATGAACCAACCAATTCCAGAGATCAGGCCAAACAGGTGAATTGGGAGCTGAGAGGCAAGAAACCCATAACCAGTACACTATATCAACAAAGGAGCAAAGTCATACGATCATTCTAATCAATGCAAAAAAACATTGTAGAAAAATGTAGAAAAGTGATAAAATGCAATAACTATTCATGAGGACAAAATCAGAAGTATTTGTTGAAGAGTGAATCTACCAGAAATCTACAGTGCACATTATTCCTACTGGTGAAAATTAGAAGTATTCTTTGTAAGATCAAGAACAAGACAAGAGAGGTGCCTGGGTGGCTCAGTCGGTTGGGCATCCATCTCTTGATTTCTGCTCAGGTCATAACCTCATGGGTCATGAGATAGAGCCCCATATCAGGCTTCCCAGTCAATGAGGAGTCTGCTTGAGCTTCTACCCCTCTGCTCCCTCCTCAAATAAGTAAGTAAATCTTTAAAAAAAAAAATAAAAGGACAAGACAAGAATGTCCACTATCACCATCTCTCTTCAACACTGGACTACAAGAATCCCTAGATGCACCCTGAGACAATAAAAGATAAATAAGTTATTTAGCTAAACTAAAAACTCAAAGTAGTCTATAGACAAAGAATTTAACAATGAAGCCAGATGTAAAATCAACACATAAAAATTGATTGTATTTCTATATAACAGCCACAAGAAATTCAGGAAATGTACATTTTTAATTTACTGTTAAAATTAGCAAAACTATATAAGGATAGATATATAAAGATAGAAATATGTAGTATGTATGGAACGTATACACAACAAAGAGAGAGAGAGAGAGAGAGAGAGAGAGAGAGTGTATGGAATGAATGTAACTAAACATGTATAAAATCGATACGTAGATAATTACAAAATGTTACTGAAAGACATCAGAGAATAAATAGGAAACTCAGTGTCCACTTCCTCCACCACTTGATTTAATGTATAAATCTAGCACAATCATAATCTAAACCCCAACAGGCGTTTTTATGAAACTTGAGGAGCTGATTCTAAAATTTACATGGAAAAGTAAATGCTCCAAAATAGCCAAGACAAAGAACAAATTAGGGGGATCTGCCTTACTATCCCAAGACTTACTATCCTTTGGTAATAAAGACAGAGTGCTAGAGACGCAGCGGTATATACATTGAACAACGCAGAGATCAGAAAAATTCTCATGAATAGAAGGACATTTGATGCATTTCAGAGATGTCATTTCAGATCACTGGGAAAAGAACAGACTTTTTTCCTTTTTTGCAATACATGGCGCTGGGACAATTGGCAATCTGCATGAAAAATAATGCAATTGGGTTTCTTCTTCACACCATATACAAGAAATGAAACAATTTTAGATTAAGTACTTAAATATAAAAATCATGACTGTGGAAGAAATTTTGAAGACTTCAAATTAGGAAAAGATTTCTTAAGCAAGACATAAAGATTGCTAAACATAAAAGGTGGATACAATAGTATTGGCAATATTCTCATTTTTAAGTTTGATGGTAAGTTTACAAACATCCCTTTTATTAAGTTGCATCTTACATAAATGTCCCATATATTTTCGTATGGATGTAATTACCTTATAAACTGTTTAACTGAAAAAAGAAAGACATACAAAGTATGGCAAAGAAGGAGGTCAGTGTCCTTCATTTGGTTAAGTGACTGACTCTTTGTTCAAATCAGGTTGTGATCTTAGAGCCATGAAATCTAGCCCCATGTTAGGCTCCACACTTTGGGCAGAGTCTGCTTGGGACTCTCTCTCCCTCTGTCCCTCCCCGCTGCTCTCTCTCTCTCTGTCTTGCTCTAAAATAAATAAATAAATCTTTAAAAAGAATAATCATGAAAGAAATAAATCCAACTTTTAGCAGAATTCTAGTCTTACTACCGAACCTGTGGTTTGAAGAAATTTTTATAAAAGTAGGGTTAACATTAAAGAAAATCATAAAAAACAAAAATCCTGGGCTCTCTACTCTGTTCCACTGGTCTATGTGTCTGTTTTTATGCCAGTACCATGCTGTCTTGGTGATCACAGCTTTGTAGTAAAGCTTGAAATCAGGTAACGTGATGCCACCAGTTTTATTTTTGTTTTTCAACATTTCCTTAGTGATTCGGGGTCTTTTCTGATTCCATACAAATTTTAGGATTATTTGCTCCAGCTCTTTGAAAAATACCGGTGGAATTTTGATCAGAATGGCATTAAAAGTATAGATTGCTCTAGGCAGTATAGACATTTTGACAATGTTTAGTTTTCTGATCCAAGAGCGTGGAATGGTCTTCCATCTTTTTGTCTTCTTCAATTTCTTTCATGAGTGTTCTGTAGTTCCTCGAGTACAGAACCTTAACCTCTTTGGTTAGGTTTATTCCCAGGTAGCTTATGGTTCTTGGTGCTATAGTAAATGGAATCGATTCTCTAATTTGCCTTTCTGTATTTTCATTGTTAGTGTCTAAGAGAGCCACTGATTTCTGTACATTGACTTTGTATCCTGCCACGTTACTGAATTGCTGTATGAGTTCTAGAAGTTTGGGGGTAGAGTCTTTCGGGTTTTCCCTATAAAGAATCATGTCATCTGTGAAGAGAGAGAGTTTGACTTCTTCATTGCCAATTTGGAAACCTTTTATTTCTCTTTGTTGTCTGCTGTTGCTAGGACTTCTAATACTATGTTGAACAAGAGTAGTGAGAGTGGGCATCCTTGTCGTGTTCCTGATCTCAACGGGAAGGCTGCAAGCTTTTTCCCATTGAGGATGATATTTGCTGTGGGTCTTTCATAGATAGATTTGATGAAGTTCAGGAATGTTCCCTCTATCCCTATACTTTGAAGCATTTTAATCAGGAATGGATGCTGGATTTTGTCAAATGCTTTTTCTGCATCAATTGAGAGGACCATGTGGTTCTTCTCTCTTCTCTTATTGATTTGTTCTATCACATTGATTGATTTGCAAATGTTGAACCATCCTTGTAACCCAGGGATGAATCCCACCTGGTCATGGTGGATAATCTTTTTAATGTGTTGTTGGATCCTGTTTGCTAGGATCTTTTTGAGAATCTTAGCATCCATATTCATCAGGGATATTGGTCTGAAATTCTCCTTTTTGGTAGGGTCTTTGCCTGGTTTGGGGATCAAGGTAATGCTGGCTTTGTAAAAAGAGTCTGGAAGTTTTCCTTCTGCTTCAATTTTTTGAAACAGCTTCAGGAGAATAGGTGTTATTTCTTCTTTGAAAGTTTGGTAGAATTCCCCAGGGAATCCGTCAGGTCCTGGGGTCTTGTTTTTTGGGAGGTTTTTGATCACTGCTTCAATCTCGTTACTAGATATCGGTCTATTCAGGTTGTCAACTGGACCCTCAACTCTACGGTCAAATAATCTTTGACAAAACAGGAAAAAATATCCAGTGGAAAAAAGACAGTCTCTTCAATAAATGGTGCTGGGAAAACTGGACAGCTCTATGTAGAAGAATGAAACTTGACCATTCTCTTACACCGTACACAAAGATAAACTCAAAATGGATAAAATACCTCAATGTGAGACAGGAATCCATCAGAATCCTCAAGGAGAACATAGGCAGTAACTTCTTTGATATCAGCCACAGCAACTTCTTTCAAGATATGTCTCCAAAGGCGAAGGAAACAAAAGCGAAAATCAACTTTTGGGACTTCATCAAGATCAAAAGCTTCTGCATAGCAAAGGAAACAGTCACCAAAACAAAGAGGCAACCCACGGAATGGGAGAAGATATTTGCAAATGACAGTACAGACAAAAAGTTGATATCCAGGATCTATAGAGAACCCAAACTCAACACACACAAAACAGACAATCATATTAAAAAATGGGCAGAAGATATGAACAGACACTTCTCCAATGAAGACATACAAATGGCTATCAGACACATGAAAAAATGTTCATCATCACTAGCCATCAGGGAGATTCAAATTAAAACCACATTAACCTTACACCAGTTAGAATGGCCAAAATTAGCAAGACACGAAACAACGTGTGTTGGAGAGGATGTGGAGAAAGGGGAACCCTCTTACACTGTTGGTGAGAATGCAAGTTGGTGCAGCCACTTTGGAGAACAGTGTGGAGATTCCTCAAGAAATTAAAAATAGAGCTTCCCTATGACCCTGCAATTGCACTACTGGGTATTAACCCCAAAGATACAGATGTAGTGAAAAGAAGGGCCATCTGTACCCCAATGTTTATAGCAGCAATGGCCACGGTCGCCAAACTGTGGAAAGAACCAAGATGCCCTTCAACGGACGAATGGATGAGGAAGATGTGGTCCATATACACTATGGAGTATTATGCCTCCATCAGAAAGGACGAATACCCAACTTTTGTAGCAACATGGACGGGACTGGAAGAGATTATGCTGAGTGAAATAAGTCAAGCAGCGAGAGTCAAGTATCATATGGTTTCACTTATTTGTGGAGCATAACAAATAACATGGAGGACAAGGGGAGATGGAGAGGAGAAGGGAGTTGAGGGAAATTGGAAGGGGAGGTAAACCATGAGAGACTATGGACTCTGTAAAACAACCTGAGGGTTTTGAAGGGGCGGGGGGTGGGAGGTCGGAGGAACCCAGTGGTGGGTATTAGGGAGGGCACAGATTGCATGGAGCACTGGGTGTGGTGAAAAAACAATGAATACTGTTACGCTGAAAAGAAATTAAAAAAAAAAAAAAAAGAACCCATTTCAAAAAAAAAAAAAATCCTAGAAAGCTGTATTTTTTTTAATGGGTACCTGCTTCATCCCATGAATGCAAAGATGGGTCATCACTTAAAAAGATTTTCTTGGGGTGCCTGGGTGGCTCAATGGGTTAAGCCTCTGCCTTCGGCTCGGGTCATGATCTCAGGGTCCTGGGATCGAGCCCCGCATCGGGCTCTCTGCTCAGCGGGAAGCCTGCTTCCCCCTCTCTCTCTGCCTGCTGCTCTTCCTCCTTGTGATCTCTCTCTTAAAAAAAAAAAAGCTATTCTTATAATTTACCACTTTAATACGTAAAAGAAAAAATATATGATTATCTCAATATATACTGAAAAAGCATATGATAAATTCAAGTTTAATTCCTAAAATTTAAAAATGATAATAAGAGTAAGATATAAGGTTAACATACAAAAGTCAATTGCTTTCCTAAATACCAACAATTAAAATTGGAATTTGAAATTTAAAAAACAATACCATTTGCAACAACACCAAAATAATGAATACATATAAATCAAACAAAATATGTACAGGATCTCTATGTGTAAAACCAAAAATCTATATAACAAAGAGATACTCCATGTTCACAAATTGGAAGATTCAGTATTAATAAGATTTCAATTCTAACATGATCTATAGATTCAGAGTAATTCC